>NW_009199442.1:1692-28733 GCF_000690835.1 Fulmarus glacialis | reverse complement strand
TTTTATTATTATTATTATTTATTATTATTTATTGTTTTTTCATAGTGAATGAATCATTTCTTATTCATGTATATGTTAAAAATTCAGTACTTACTCACTGAAACTGAAAGTTTAGTTAGAGCTTTATTAAAAGGCAGTCATCCCAAGGAACTCTATTTTGGCCTCTGAAGTCCCAACTCATGTCATGTTTCTGAAAATGCCTTGTCGTTTTTATAAATCCATTAAATATCTTCCTATTTCTAGATGTCCATCCTTCACTGGTCTGTCAAAAATTATAGAGGTCAAAATGAATTTTGATACAAGGCAAAGTAATAAAATCAACTTCCAACAGGCATATCTGATGAAAACTGAGACCCTATATCTAATTATATAGGACATAGTACAACCACTTTCAATTTAATGCAGATTAAATAGAAAGTCTTATCTGCAGTATCTGTAGTAGTTATTCTCACAGTTGGAATCATTGTGAGAGGAAGATTTCTAATCTGTTCTGCTGTGTGTGTAGCTAGAGGAGTTTCTTTGATTTCATCTTTGAACAATTTAAAACCTGGATTGTACGCAGAAAAACTTAATGTGTGAATTAAAAGTTTTAATTGTGGAAATAGAAGACAAAATAACATGGGTAAGACTTAATTCTTATATTTTAGTTTAGATAAATGGTGTTAAGGGCTATTATTACAGAATTGATTATGGGTTGGGTTCATCTCCTTTAATCACCATTGTTTACAATATTGATATCTGAAGGTGAGCTAATTACTCTTCTTTTACTGTTGGTGAAGGGAAATAAAGCATGAGCCACCCAACTTGGTTTAGACAGCCTCATTCTACAGCTGATGTCATTCATTAAGCTGATTACTTATTCTTTAAAGATGCTACTTTCAACTAAATATAAATGGAATGCAGATGAACAGTTCATAGATATCTATGCTATAGAGGTCTGCATTTATTATAATTATCTGTTGTCCTGGAAAGTCTGGTTTTTGTGTCCTGGTGCTGTATTTTGTTTGCTATATTTTATTTTACTTTTGCACAAAGGCAATATTTAAGCACTTGATCTAGCAAAACAATAATGAATGATGCATATGATCTATTTCTGTGGAGTAAGACTAGTTATTTCAGCTATTGTGTTGTGTCTGTTTGTTGAGCAGCACTACTACGAGCTTTACTAATCATGACCTGGGAACCGACTTTAATTAAACTATTGTGGCATGTTCACCTTTGGCTATGATAAAAGGATTATATTTGTCAACCTTTCTAATGGGTTCTTTGGGGCTAGTAATGTTCCTCAAGTGACTTGTTTGTCATCTCTGTAACTCATGTCATGCTGGCACAGTCAAGATCAGGAAGTATAACTGAATCAAAATTTTCACAATGAAAGAAATAAAAATTGTCAGCAGAGATTTCACCTAAGAGTTCCTGAACATTTAAACTAGGGAAGCTCAATCCGGGTTACCAGCACAGTTGATAATCTTTATAAATGATTTAAGCTTCTCCAGCGAATTGTATGTACTGTGTATTAGTATCTTCTGCATTGTGCTTTTTTCCAAATCCAAGGCATTCTTCAGTGCTTCTCTTCTCCCTGATACTCTGTGAGACTTCAAAGGGAGCGTAGTATGGTACTTGGAGAAAAAAAGTTATGAGCAGCTTCGTTAATTTTAAATTAGTTGTTTTTTGGGGAAACTGGTCATGGGAAAACTTGTTGTTTAACTGCCCTGTTAAAAATTATTTGTATTTCTTGGTCCACAGGAAGCTGGTCTGAAAGCATTCTGGATACTCTCAGGGTTTTAAAGTTCTGAATTTATATGTGAAGGGGTATACGAATAAAAGAAATTTTAGTCTTATAGTTTTCATCAGTACAACTGGTTTTTTTTATAATGTCTGTATTTTATTTTATATAGAGGACATAAATATTGATGTTAATGTAATTTAGCAAATTAAAATTCATGGAAGTGACTGGAAGTTGGTTATCTGCTGAATAAATAGTTGAAAAATAGTTTTATATTTTTTAATTCACATTAAAAAAAGAAATGCTAAGTCAGAAAATGTTATGTTTATTTAAGCTGAGAAAGAAAATGCCCAACCCCACATTTGAGTTGCCTATAAAGTAATACAGAAACTTAAATAATCTGGTTAGATACTACCGAAACAGATAAATCTCTAATAGTATAAGCATGCTATGCAATATATCATCTGGGACTCATGTCAGCTGACTTTAGGCATCTACAGTGTATACATCTGTGATCTAGACACTATAAGCATCCTTTTTTAGTTGTAGGAGAAAGAGGAATGCTTTAAGAAAACAATTTATCAGGTCTCTGTTAGTCATTTACATTAGGAAGACAAAGTCCTACCCCAGGGTCTTTCATCAGCCCTAGCAGCAGTCTTGCTGCCACCCAGATTTTATATTCTATCCAAATGGTGTCAATACAAATAAACACAAGTATCTCTTCCCTCTACATGGAGTGCTTCTCAAAAAAAATTCCGTTATTCTGGAAATTCAATTTCAAATGTTTACAATAGGGGCCTGCCTTCTGCTTACACTATTATCAGTGATCCCCAGAGTGTCCGACATAGAGTCCTCTCTCAGAGAATGCCTTTCCTCCATCCACATCACATTTTCTTCTTGCAACTGCACCAAAATGAAAGATAAAACAGTAATCCCAGCTTGCGCTTTGTCAGAATACTTCCAGGGTTTTTAATTAACAAGGATCCTGATTAGAACAGATGGAAAGGCATTTATGCAGTACTCACTGAATCACTTCAGTTGTGTATATACTAGTAAATTGAATATGAATAGAATGGGTGAAAACCGTAGCAGATGATCATCTCTGCCATTTAGTTGTCAGAATATTTATTCCCTGGCATGCTTTCTGCTTGTATCAATTAGCGCCTTGACACAATTCCCAAGCATGATGTGGGGGATTGCATGTATGGGTGAGGCCATCATGGTTTGGGAAAAATATTAGGACATAAGGATTTTAGCCATTCCTCGCCACTGGCTCTCAGGGGTAGAGAATGGTTGCTGAACTATTTCTTTACTAGCATATATGTAGCCTCAACCTCCCAGGTGACACACGTATAAAAAGCACACCTTGTGCACAGTTTTACCAGCTAGCTAGTTCTGTGTGTTCCCATGCTCAACATCCATTTCTATGAACTATTTTTCCTTGGCACTTAGCTTTTCCATTGTATAATATGTGGAGCTAAGACATGGAATGTAGATTTTTAGATTTTACCTTGGAAGATGGGTGTTTAAAATTTAAATAAGGCAACACAGGATTTGGCAACTTTTTGACTCTTAGATCATCATCGGATTTATCCTCAAAACCATTCCGAAGACAACTAGTTAACATTTTCAAAATGATGGCAGGAAGAAGGAAAAATCACTTTTATGATGGTTTGGTAGCGTTGGAAAAAACAATCATTTCAAGGCACACAGTCTTAGACAGGAGGTAAAGTATCATTTATCATAAGATGAGGGGCTTTTAAGAATTAGTTTCATAACTCAGGAACAATCCTTAAGCAGTTAGGAAAGGTGCATCTTTATCCTGGAAAAAGGGAGCAGGTACATGTCCAGCTGAGAAAAAGTGCCCTTTTAAAGAAAAAGATTTTTAAGCGTATGGTGGTTTGGTATATTAGAAAGTGCTTTCTGATTCATAGTTTAAGTTAGTTAATATGTTTCTAGATCATTAGAAAGCTTTGCTTTGTCTGTTACGTTTCACATGATATCCATTAAACATAAAAGAACAAACAATTGCTGGTGTAGTGTCACAAATCAATTGAATGCTGCTTAATAATCTTCACTTCATGCAAATCACTGTATGAATAATGCTTTGAGATAGACATAATTGTTTAATAAATAATCCCTTTAATTTCAAAATTTGTGTTCTTATGTATAAAGCTACCAGATGGCATCTTAAAATACATCTAACTCTGTTGATCTGAGGTTTAAAAAAAACAAGTTTTAGGATTTTCGTGACATGTCACTTCTAACCTTAGACTCTCATTTCTCAACTCATTCAAGAGATGACTGTTCTGGCAGACATATAAAAAGAAGCAAAGTGAAAACAGAAAGAGGTAAATGAATGGGATGAGGGTAAATTAGATGCTAACTGCAGAGAAATAACTGAATATTATATTGAGCTACTACCTCCTTTTAATCTGTAAAATATATCAGGCAAAATCTGGCTTAATTTGAAATTGATATAAATGCAAAATATTCCACAAGTCAGTGATGCTGTTGATACTAATTTAACCTATGCCCAGGAACAATTGCCCCAATTTGAAATCAATAGACCTACATTGTTTCAAATTTACTGCAGCATTGATGAGATCTTCTCTTTACTGATAACATTATGAATAATATTCATATTATGCAGCATATTGCAATCAGTGGCTTAAAAATATATAAAGACTTGTATGATCACTAATATTGCAAATCTCTGGCATTGCAGAAAATGAAGGAAAAAATTAAAGGAAGAGAAGGTTTGCACATTATGACACTGGTACCGTTATTTCTCCCATCACCAAAATTACTTTTCATCATGACAACATCACAAAATACCCACAAATATAACCACTTTATCCTTCCTCTGCTTCTTGCAGGAAAGAGGACATTCACTCCTGCATTTAGAGAAAGTAGACCTTGACTGCCCTGTTCCTGCCTCTGAAAGGAATTTAGGAATTTTCTGCCTAGTAGAAATAACTGCTAATTAAAACAAGGACTAATCCTAATCAACATCAAAGAAGAAGACAGAGAGACAGACTATAGTTATATACTGAAGAGATTCAGTTCTGCTGCTCCTGCAACCAGGTCCTCTTCTGCTGTGATCCTATTTTACATCCTATTAAACATGCTTAGAACATGGAAGTATTTGCATGCGATAGTAGAAATAGCCTCTATATCAAGAAAAATACACTGTGCCCTCAAAATCTCTTGCTGTTGCCTGTAGAAGCCTTCATGTTTGTGGCAGCGGGATGGATAGCAAGTTGCAGTGAATAAAATGGCCTGATGATAGTGAGAGAGCTAACATCAAGACTTTGTATGTCTCAATTTATATGTAAAATCTCTATAGTCTCCCAGATTGCTGCTAGAAGATGCGTTTGCAATAATTCTCCTTAGTAGTAATTTTTCCTTAGAGATAGCACTAAATTATGGGATTGCTAAATTACTGTTATAATCTAGCAATGACAACCTTTCATAAGAAAAATAGAAGTAGAAAACAGATTCCAAGGATACCTTTACAAATTTCATGACACCTTCACGCCAATGCCAGTATTAAATCCAATATCCTGGCCAATTACAGTATGAGTGATTTATTCTGCTCACCTATTTTGAAATAAAAGATATTAATTTCCTAACCCAAGATACAATGCCCTGATAATGTACTTCATTTTAAAGACTGTATTTTATCAGTAATTTCAGGATATTACCCAGAGTTAAAACATTTTGGAAACAGACAAGTCTGGAAAACATGGGATATATCAGCTTCATGAAAAATCATTTAGTTAATTACTTAATCCAAAACAGTATATAAGTAGTGCACCACACAGTATAAAGTGTTTCCAAAGGAACAATTAAATGATATTTCCAGAATGACAAAGCAATAAATTTTGACCAAAATAAATGTTTTTCGAAAGCAAGACTATTGAAAGCCAAAATTCAGAGTGAGGCTAAACCCCAAGTAAACTCTGAAATGATTAAAAAGTAACTGAATTCTAGGAAGATGTAATTACCAATACAAATACTAAAGCACCTTTAGCAAACTAAAAGCTAATTAATTTCACCAGGTAAATGTTCTTCAAATGAAAATCAACTCAAAATAGTTTGATTTGAATCAAAATAGTAATCTCTTTAAGAAATGGGCAAAGTCATAGATAAGAAATATTTTATGTAATGAAAAAGTTTGAGATAATCATATATCAGTGCATGAAGCATATATTGATAAAGTTAATTAACAATGCAGACTCTCATCTGAATACATTTCATGCACATGATATATTTAAACGATTAATTGAAGCTACTTGCCATGGTGTGCCATGATTACATCACAACTTTTCACTTCATGGAATGCTTCTTCAGAACTACCTTTGCAGATGATTTTTTAAAAAAAAATTGTTCATGTTATTTGTAGTATTTATATTTAATATTTAACTTGAGGAATAGCTTTTCTTCAAAATATTGCACAGTGGATTACTTACCATTATTTAGATGTATTTAATAAAGGTGCCTGATATTTTCCATTGTTTATAATGTTAAACTTCAAGTTTAAACTGATTTTTTTCCATTTTCCAATTTTTTGAATTTTTATGAGAAAGATTTTTCTTCCTGTCTGATAGCTTTCAAATGTTTCATATGTTTTATACAATTTCAGAGATGATCTTGAAAATTTGACAAGGTAATGTTTGTGCCTTTTATTAACTATGGCTATCATACTGAAAAACTGTAGATCGCTCAGGCTTACTGAGACTGTCTAGGAAACAGGGAAATGCTTTCAGAGACCGTGGTTATGAAAAGGCCCATGTCACCTCCAGGAGATCTCCTACAGTTACCAGACAAGGACTGTATCTTTTCGAACTATTGGAATGAAACTTCTATGCTTTTATGATAAAGGCTTCTCACCGCTTCCCCGAGCTGAGTTAGACCAAACACTGTAATTTAGATGAGGGGACCTGTTTCTCCTTTGGTCTCAAGGACTCTGCTGCTGACACCAAGTAAAGGACACATTTTTCCAGAGAAGCCATGACACAGTGCAAGGACTGTACCTATTCTGTCTGTGAGGTAGTATTTCTGGAGTAA
This sequence comes from Fulmarus glacialis, assembly GCF_000690835.1. Lineage (NCBI taxonomy): Eukaryota > Metazoa > Chordata > Aves > Procellariiformes > Procellariidae > Fulmarus > Fulmarus glacialis. The sequence continues at coordinate 21,934 of NW_009199442.1, read as the reverse complement.
GGAGGATGCGCTTGCAGAACCTCATTCTTGTCTCTTACAGAAGCTGGAAGATGATTGGTAAAATGAGAAGGAATGGAATAATAGGCTTCTTTTGATGGATTTTCTTGAAAATTATATTTTTTCCCTGTCAATCACAACTTCTTTGTGCTTCACGTAGCTTAAAAATAATTTCTCCTTTCATAATTCTACTTTTTGCTTTCTTGAAAATTATAAAATTCATGCCTAATGTGTAAAATTTATAAGTGAACAAAAATTTTACTTTTCCTTCAGTAATTTTGGTTACCACCTATAAAATCATTAGATACTAAAATATCTGCCACAGTTTCAAAGGCAGGTGGGTAATGCCTGTCATCTACTTATTGTACGATTAGCACTACAGGTCTTAACCAGTCATTAAATAAGCAGCATCCTCCTCCAGAAATTAAGATATCAAAGGTCTTTTAGAAAAAATCCACTGTGTGAGCACTCCAGACTTGCCAGTAATTGTGTCACCACCCTTTACTGTATATCTTGGAAACTGTTGACTCAGATAATTTAAAATCATCTAAAATGACCTGAAGCTAGTGTGGTTTTCACAGCAGAAAATAGATAACCAAAAAGAATAATCTGAGAAAGAGCTGATATGAACATATAGATGTATGGATGTGTTTCATAAATTAGATCTTTTTTTTATTGTTCTTTTTACAGACGATATCTTGTTGGAAAAAAGTTCTAGCTGGTTAATGTTCAAAAGGAAAGCTTGTGTTGTGAAGCATGTCTGTTATATATTCCATATACTATGTATGCATATTCCAGTTGTTAAGGGTAGGGAGATGTTTAAATGAAAACATTCTTTCTTAAGCTGGAAGCAATCAGGATCCCATGAATATAAAGAATTTTAAGTTGTAGAAATATGAAAAAGATATTAATTACTTTGTCAAGTGAAGATGATATAATTATCAACAGGTCTTTCAAACGGATCCATTATTAGCCATGTATCCATTATCGATCAGGAGTGGCATTGAGAAAAGGTTTTTACTAGGAATTGAAGTGATGTAGTTTGATTTCTTGAACTTGATACGTGGATTGCTATGTATTTGAGGTTGCCTTGACATCCATTTCTAACCCCTTGTTAAAAACTTGCCCTTTAGTCCAATTCTCAGTTGAAAAAGACCACTTCAGTGTCATTTGACACTCTAACATGTACAAATTGAAAATAGTTGTAGTTATAAACAATAACTGGCATTTCTGGACACTGCTGATACTTGGAATAAGAGTTCCGGCTATGAGCCAGTCTCTTCTTCCAAGTAAGTAGGGATAGGACAAGAGGAAATGGCCTCAAGTTGCGCCAAGGAAGGTTTAGATTGGACATTAGGAAAAATTTCTTTACTGAAAGAGTGGTCAGGTGTTTAAACATTGGAACAGGCTGCCCAGCGAAGTGGTTGAGTCACTGTCCCTGGAAGTATTTAAAAGACGTGTAGATGAGGCGCTCAGGGACATGGTTTAGTGGGCGTGGTAGTGTTGGGTTGACGGTTGGACTTGATGATCTTAGAGGTCTTTTCCAACCTTAATGATTCTATGATTCTATGACTGTAATGCTGAAAACAGCACTGACTTTTGAAGAGCAAGCAGAATTTCATACAATTCATGATGCTGTCAAATTCTTGAGGGGTTCTGTGGATTGTTTTCCATTTTAATCACCATCACCAGACTGATCTCCGTAAAGACTGAAGTAGAAAACAGTGCAGAGAAATGAATATACTTTTCCAAGACAAATGATTATACCGAAGTTTGGCTTTGCATAACCAAAAGTACATTTGACTTGTCCATTCCCAGAAAACAAACTATGTCTGAGACATTTTCTCTTATCTTTAAGTTTAAAATAAGTATCTAAATACAATCCCTGTAAGCAAATAGATATAAATATAGGAAATAATAATAATAAAAAGTGTTATTTCTTTATTCAGTCATAATAATCTTCATCACCAAGAATAGTAACTCCTTAGTCATCTGGAGCTTGAGTATCTATTCACATAGTTAAGGATTTGTTCAAACACGACTAACTAACTCAAAGGTTTTAATAACTAAGTAATCTCATAAATTGTAATATTGGAGGAGAAGGCTTTACTTATATCAGCAACGTAGCAATGCCAATATCATCCTTCACGAAACAGCTGCTGAGGAGAGTTGTAACTCCTAATTTTAGTAAATCATTATGTGTTTCAAAATATCTTTTGTTTCACAAAGCACATTAAAAAATTGTAAACAAGTAAGGATTTTTATTCCCTACTCTCAATCGATTTTTTGATGTTACAGAACTGAAGTACAACAGTTAGCCCCGAAGCTTTTTCAATTGTATTGAAAAATGCTTTTTAAAACTGTGAATGAGGGGGTGCACAATATAAATTTGACACACTGATCTCCATTTTATCTCATTTGCAGAGCTGATTAATTTAGGTTTTGTTATCATTTTACAGTAGTCAACTCTATCATAACTGTAGACTTTATACTTAAAACCTCTTGTAAAAATAACATAGGAAAGTAGAAATACACATACCAATTCCAGTTAAGAGATTATATATTTGTCTCTTATGTCCCAGCATATTCCCAGTATCTTTGTGCAAAAGTTGCTAATTTAAGAGAAGGCAGAGCATTACAGGACTTAAATAAGTGAAAGACTTAAAATGGAATAAACTACTGCAGAAACAGAGGGACATAAAATTATACTCAAAAGTTTCAGCTTATATAAACACACTAATCTAATATAATTAAGAATTAATAACTCAATCTTCATTTTTCTTAATATAACAAATATATAGAGGAAAGAAAATATGTCATAATGAAGACTTGCTTGATTTTCCTTGAAACAAGGTAGACACTACAGAAATCACATCAACACTGTAGTCCTGTCTAGATAGTGTCATATGTCTGTTAATAAATATTTGATTAGGTATAAATGACAAAGAAGAAAAGTTTTTCAGGATTTCTAGATGCTCATATACTAATATGTATTAGTTAGTTGAGCCGTCATTAACATCCAGAAAGTTCACTGCCAAAATTATCACAGCTGAATGCTGGGTTGAGCATTCAGGGTGCTGAGACTCAGACTAAGTCATCTAGACATCCATAAATTTCCTTGCCCCCCACTCCATCTTCTTTTTTTCCCTTACAGCCTTCTATTTACGTTTAGCTTTGTATTTACATGTTTCTAAACTTGTTGAGAAACAAAGTAAAAATGGATCTTTCTCCTCTTTTTTCTTGTTCATCTCTGTTTTGCAGGGGAAAAAGGAGGGGAAATCAAACTGAAATGTTCATCAGTTCATTAGCGTCTTTCCACCAAAACCAGAAAATTAATGCTGAAAATATTTTTTTTGTCCATCGATTGACATTTATTTTTTCTTTTTTTCTCCTTATACATTAAAACAGAATTCTATATCACATGATTGAACATGTCAGATATAGACCTGAGGATATATTTCTCCATATTCTTTACCATTTCGTATTGTGCTAACAGCATACTTGTATAACATATATTGCTTTGACACAGTTTAGCTCTTCTTACACACCAATCTGTCACTCTTTAAAGAAATTTTGCAAAGATCTCTATAAGATATATGATCTTTCATTGAGTTAGCACTGCAATGAACACTTCATAAGCTCTGTCAAACAGTGATTTGTGCAGGACTGCAGCAGGCTATTAAACTTATCTTTTCCTAGAACATTTTTCTTTTTCTCAATAAAAGCAGAGAATATTGAAAGTATTTAAAAGTAGAAGCCAAAGGGGTGTTATTCAAGTAATTTCTCAATATAGAAATAGCAGTCAGTTCAGAGACATGACTGGCATGGCTGTTTCAGTATTAAACTGTCATGTAGAGATAGCCAGAGAAACAGTGGTCTATACAGGTGTTTAATGAGAAGTTAATTCAAATCTTGAGTTATTTTAATGATAAACCTTTATCTCCCCTCAAATTATGACCCATTCCAATAACAGATCAGTCAAGAAAAGAATGACCCACAGCAGGTAACCTGAAGGGACGGGGATAAAAGCAGCTGTTATTCTGGCTGCTAACAAGATTTGAGGGAAGGCTGACTATATGAGTTCAAGCTTATATTGGTTAAAAAAGGAGACTTTGAAGGAAGAAAGTTATATATCTATATCTATAAAATAAGATTAAATGCCTTTTACTGCTTATGTCTCAAACACAATTATTTTGATGCAGGAATAACAAAGGAAACTGATCTCTCTTCTTGCAGGACTCACACTAGAAATGACAAATAGCCCTTTTTGATTTTAAAACCTCTGAAAAAAAAAAAGTTACACATAATAGTTCATAACCCGGAGGCAATCTTGTACTGAATCATGTGCATTTCAATATATTATTTACTTTTTCACTATTAGAAAGAAAAAAAATTATAATTAAGCACTTTTCACCAAGCCTCACAGAGGATAGCTTATATAAAGCAGTTCCCCCTATGCCAAGTGATACTTGCGTATAGAAGAATGTTGGTACATATTCAGCTTGAAAGCTCTTTCTTTTTTCAGATATTTTAAATCATTGCTGCATAAGGAAATCATATGTTTCATCAGAAAATACACTATTTTCATTCTTCCATACTTGAGAATTCTGAAAATATTTTCCTAAATGTGCCAGGGAACTTACCTCCAGCATAAGGCAAAACACACAGATTTTGAGGCTTGAGAGATGTTCTCTAAGAAATGCAGAAGCCCATGCAGTGAAGGTGATAATAGAATGCTGAATACCATCACTAATGTTAATTCTTGCAAAAGGAAAATGATCGCATAATGCTGAAATAAAATAACAATTACAGATAATTACTTCAGAAGTGAAAGACATCTGGGAATTCTTACTAAAAGTGAAAAGGAAAGGTGGAATAGATGGGAAAAGCAGGCTGCTTTTGTGTTTGGAGTAGAATGTGCTTTTACTCCCATGTGGAAAGCTGACTGTTTTGGAAGGTACAATATTGTGTGTGCACAGCTCAGCACTGAGACTGAGTTATAAACCAAAGTTTTATGGAATATAAGTTATTCAAAGGTTTTGTACTTGCTCTTGATGAATGGCCTGTTGCAGATGTTTATTTATTCACACTGTTATCCATTAATTTGATCACATTGTCTTTCCTGGTTAATGAATCGTCATGTAAGTAATTTGAACAAGATCAGTAATGTTGTATTATTTCACCTTACGCAATAGAGTCAATAGGCCATAATGCAATTCAGCACTGTGAAATTATCAGGGTAAGTACCATTAAAAGCAGAATCATGCATATATCCTTGACCCAGTATTTTTAAATGTTCTCATGTCTGGACATTTTTAATGAAAAATTCATATTATACTTGAGATTAACATTAACCAAAGAGACCTTTTCTAATAAAAAGGATTTTATTAGGTAACCATCTGTTTCAGACCTTAAAAGTATGATTGTGGTTAGAAAAATGACTCTGAGAATAGCACTTATTATGCAAGATCTGCATTTTTGATGTATTTCTGAGTCATATCATAAACACGGAGAAAAATGAGCAAAATAAAACAGTTTTACTACTATTAGTTGTACACTTTTAATTATAAACTTTCTCTTGCTTAATGTATCAGCAGTGTTTTCAGCTATATTCTGAATGCAGGATCCTTGAGTACAGTTTGATGTAAAGAGAAGGGATTACACTTCTATCCTGATATGGAGTGGAGATTTTATTTCAGCATTTTGATAAAAATATTTTGATTCACAATCAGAAGTGTTGTATTTGAGAATGTAATATTTTTACTTTACATTTATTTATACATTACCACAAATTTACACTCTTGAGAGTATGAATACATATTAATGACAGCTATGCAATATAATAAAACATGGCTAACTGAATAAACTGTATCATAACCATATATAGTCTGAAAGATGTGTTGGTGCATCATGAAGCATTCATGAAAATACTTTAAAAGGAAGCTTGGTTTAAGGATTTTAAATTTCACCTGATGTGCTGGGGCCTTGAGACACATAAAATGATAGAGAGTTTGTGTTTTCCAATGAAGATGTTCTCTTGAAAGGATATGATAAGAACATTCAGAAAAGTAATTACAGCAATCTAGTCTTGACTAAACAAAGGCACTGCCTAACCACTATATATCCTACCTATTGAGCAGTAGTCTTAACCTGCCAGTTGAGATTCACTATGAAATATAAAAAAGAAAAGACCTCTGAAGAGTTTGGAAATGTCCTCATGACATCCCAGAAGGCTGATTATGACCCTTTGTCATGAAATACAGTAAGGACATTAATTCTATCAAGAAATGGTGGTGCTGGAAAAACAACTGTGATACAGATTTTGGAGGGAATAATGATTCAATCTTCTAAAGGAAAATTCTAAACCATAAAGCTTTCTAAATGAAAACTAAATTAAAGGATTAAGGCCCACCTTTCTCTTGTCAAAATGGCTAAACCAGAAATATTTAGAAAATAACTACAGGTATATTGCTCTAACTTTGTAAACATGTTTTCTGTAAACAATGTTGTTAAGGAATCCTTCATACCAGCAATAATGGTGGAAACCAGACTGAAATTTCACTGTAAGAGACAGCATGTCCTTTGAGAAAAAGAAGCAGGTAGTCAATGAAGTGATCCAATTGCATCAAACATTTGTACTTCTAACAGGCCATTACAATGTCTCCTAATAGTAATTCTATATATAAATATATATATACCAACACATACATAAACCAAGCATATGCAATATATGTAAAAAAATTGGAATTTTTTGTTACCACTGATATATACAGAAAGAAATGTATGCCAGGTCATACAACAGCTCTGAATGTTTCAGGTGCCACCTAGTGCCCAGTTCTCACGTGTGAAAGTCCCTTTCATGAGGAGAAAACTGATTTTCTTTGTGCCCTTTTATGCCACTATCTAATGATATGTCCATGACACATCCCATATCCACATTTTATACTTTAAATTTCAGTTTTAAACCCTGAGTGATCCATAGTAACAGAAATAATTTTTCTCTTTTTTTTTTTAAAAACAAGTTGAAAAGTTCAACATACAAGAAGTTCTCTGCTTTCAATGTTAAGACACAATTTGTGAAGAAGGCCTGTGGCAGAGAAACCTTGGTTAATAAGTCAAACATGAGGCATGGTTGATCAGCCATGGACATGCGTATGTATCCTCAGACTATATACTGGTCAGTTCAGATGACCTTTGACAACAGGAAGCTGGAAGAGGCATTGCATACTTTCTTCTTAAGACTAGTTAGTCTCTAGTTGATGATAATTTAAACCATAAATCTTTCAGATTAGCCTTTATAGCAGTTTAAGAGTCAATTCACTAATTAGCAACGCCTATCAGTGCTCAGGTGTCAACTCTTACATTTCTTCTTAAGCCTCCTTAAGATGTCCCAGTACTTTTCCACAAAATGTGTTTTATTTCATTCTGTTCTCTGCTTTCAGTATTCCTATCATCTTGAATATAAAAACTACACACCTTCCTAATATTTGTGTTACGTCTTGCAAAACGGAACCCTAATTTCAGTAGGAATCTAGATATGACAGTACATGAAATATATAAAAGTAATGAAATTTGACATATGTATCTATTCTTGTCTGTGAAATTTGTGTGGAGTCACTGTCTATATGATACCACACAACTTGTTTGTGCTATGACATCCTCCTTCGGTGGGTAAACTGCCTTTTCCTAAATTCAGTTAGCTTTTCATATCTTTGGTTACTGTAAATTCTCCAGGTAAGGACAGCCAGTGAGGAAAAATGTAACATTTATAAAGTACATTCCATAAGGCAAAATAAGGTGAGCCATTAAGGCAACAGTGGAAAGAAAACAAATAATACTATGAGATATTTCTTACCATAACAATTCAGAAATTGAAGATTAAATTCTTCTGTATAACTCTAAAAGACATAGTAAGAAATACATATTGCAGAAGGAATAGCAATATGGTATAGGTTCTAGGATTATTTTTTGTTTTAGATTGTCCTGGGCTCTGAAATAATCTTTGCTCTTTGTAATTACAACAGCCTCTTCCCAGCTGCCTACAGGATACAGCTATGCCAAAAAAGTGCTCAGAATCACTGCAGTCTAAATGGAACAATCCTGTTATGACTCATATATGAACATATCTACACAGATATTGCAGGGTGCATCTGTCTGGGCTTCATCCACCTGGGAAGATGAACAACCACCACATGTGGCAGATACAGTACCTCAGGTCTTGGACCATACTGATAGGGTTGAATACTTTCAGAACAGTGTGGATGGAGCAATCTCTGCCACGCTAGCAACTCTACACCCATTCCAAAACTTCATGTAGTTTGCAATGGTCTTTCTCAGTCCATGCACTGTGTGAATTTACCTTCCAGCCATACCCGGGGTTTAACTGGTGCCCTCAGCAGCTGTACAGGAATTTACTGCAGATAAAGCTTTAATCAAAGTCAAATGGAATTTGGTAAAGGCAAATAAGGGTGGCTGGTGCTGTTAACTGTACAGCTCTCCTAGCTAACTATTAGGTCTTTACCTGTTTGTCATTCCCTTCAGGTAACACTTTAGAAGTGTGTCTGATAGGGGAATTTCAGATTTAACCATATCTACTGAAGCTTGTAGTCATCTTTTGGTTGATATCACTTGGTGCTGTATTATGCTGTCATATGGTAAAATTAGTGACTGCAATTGTCTTTTTGCATGGTCTTTCAGCTCTCTAGTGCTGTTCTGTGTCTTTGGCTGATTTAGACAGATATTCCAAACAGTGTATTGCGTATGAAGGGAACGTATGGCAAACCCTAGACTATTTCTTGTATTACATTTGTCATGCTCACTGTATCAATGTTACTACAGTACTACAATTATCACTTGTTTCCTTCACTTATCCTGGAGGGTTTTTTGCTGTACTTCTTGTTGCTGTTGTTCTCTTGCTTGTAGAATAATTATATTAATGCAGTTATAATTTACTTAATGCTGAAATGGGTTTGTTCCTATAAAAATAATGTATGACTTTAATATTATAAATAGAAACATTTTTGTGTTACTTGCAAAGAAAGCAAATGCAGTGATTGTTTCAATGTACTTAGAACCAAAATCAAACTCAGTATAAAAATCTACATCTAAAGTTCCCTCAGGACATAGTTTTAAAAGACACCCCTATATTAATCAGTGGCTTTACTTCAGATAATCAAGTTCCTCTGTCATTTTTTGGCATGAAAATAATTTCAAAGGGAAGAAAAAAGCAAAATTATGTCATTCATTAAAAAATAGGTAAGAAACTATACAATGAAATTTGCTGTATTATCTTTAGTGAACAGTAGAGACCCTCAGTGAGGTTACTATTACAAAGATATTTGTCTATCAAGAAAGAGCAATTAAGAACAGGAGAAGAAAAAACATGTTTTACCTTGTTTTCCTTTAGGGGGAAAAAAAAAATCTTTCTCACACCTCCTTTTGCCTACCTATTTATAGATAGATACCAGAATATGACAGTCTCTTCTGATTGATGCAGATGAAATGCAGAAAGCAAAAGAAAAACTTCAGAGAAGTTTTGGTTGTTAGACAAACTGTTATTTTTGTTACCGCTGTAAACAAATGTAAATTTCAGAATAGTGACTCTTCATTCTCACTTGTATCTTGAGGTCAGAGATCTGTTGGAATCAAGGAATAACCACTTTTATTGTTGAATTACTACAAAGGAGAGATCTGGACTTTGGGGGAGTGGATTTTTTTCATTTAATATCTTTTAATAAATCTGTATTGCTTATGGTAGATCTTTCAAAGCATTCATTTATAGTGTCTTTTTGTTTGCTCTCTGAACGATACATACTTGTGCAGTTAAATTGCCACTTAGATATTAAGAAGTTTTTCATTTTTTCCTTCACTGCACTGATACTGCCTACTCCAAATTTTTCTTGTGGTTTCCCTCACTCTGTAACTCAAGTGAGACAGGTAGTATATGTATATTTCAATACGTGTGTAGGAAGACAATGGTATTTCTATATCCATCAGTTAATTCTTCTACTCCCTTTTAGATCTAAATCTAGACCATGCTTACTCATATATTCAGAGCAATGTGAATGAGGACAGAATAGAAAAGAAAGTAAGAAAAATATACATTTTGAGAAAGAACGCAAAATATTATGAGAGAGAAACTATGCATCTAAGTTACTTTCTTAGTTTATAAAACCTTTGGAAAACTATGTGCAACTAAAATGAACCATTACAAGATTTGATATAGGTGAATTTTGGACAACTGAATTTCAGGCTACTTCATATTGTTACAAATGTATCATCTTTCCTAATATTTGGGACCCTTGGAATGTATAGCACTCATATTCACACATATACTACATGCAGCACTTCTGAAATCGGTCTTGAGTCTTCAATACCAAAGCATTCTCGATTGTCAATAAGACAAACTACATATGCATTGCTTTTCCAAGGGATACCTGTGTACAGCCGTGTTCTAGTATTTTCAGTTACACCAAGTCCTGTCCCAAAAGACAACTGGAGTGGTCCCTAGAATGGCATATTCCCTAGACCATACTCAGGTTTGTCTGGCAGAGGAATTATTGTTTGGAATAATAGACAGGAGTGAACAAGCAGTCTAGGACTAGTGCCATGCAGTAATACAGGGAGATATCCAAACTGACAGTGTAGAGATACCAGGAGTATTCAATTTCAAAAGCAATAAATGAAACAAATATTAGCCTCTATTGGGATATTTCACAGGTTTTTCGGTGAGTGAAGATATGTGTTTGATACTGACAGTGTTCCTCATTTTAGGTTGCGAAAAATGGGATAACAATGATTTGTAATAGCTGTGAACAAAAACTGTGATAAAGATATGGATCAATCCTTTAAAAAAAGACAAAATTCTTTATGTTCCTAGATTTCTAATATCAGATTTAGTGTGTGAAGAACATTAATCTTCAGCAGAGAAAATACAAATAGTTTCCACTGAGCTGAATGCAATGAAATGATATGACAAATGCATTTTTACCGGAATATTTGCAAATACTTGTTCTGGATATTTGGACATCAAATTATAAATTTCATGCTTAAACAGTTTAAGGAGGACAGGTTCTACTCTTGATTTTATAAATAACATAAAAGAAAAAAATGCTGACTTAAAATCTGAATAAAAAGAAAGTAAATTTTATATATCTGGTTATGACTTGTTTCTCCTTGAGTGAATGCTAAGAAGAGAGTCTCAATTTCTGCCAGCCTTTTTTTTGAAAGTATTGTCACAAAGAAATTATATTTAATGTGATTTAATTTGAATAGCTTATTAATTAGTATTTATAAGTGGCTGAATTTATACTAATTAAACTCTTTAATTATTCCTGCTAGGCAGAACTCTCTGAGGCATATTTTACCCACAGTCTTTGAAAAGAATTTCCATTGATGTTAATAGGAATTAATGAAATAGAAACTTATTGAAAAGCATTGAAGGGTATTTTGATCTTGGTGTTTTATCATCACGTAAAAAAAATATAGAGGACAAATAAGTTCATATGTACCTTGCTTACAGGTGGAATATTGATTTAAAGAAGCATTTTAGTTTTGCCCAAGCAAACAATGCACATGATTTCAGAGATAACTGACAATTAAATCTAGGACAAAGAAAATTCTTACTTGGAGAGAGAGTGAAACAGTTGGCACAGCTCGCTTTAAAAAGGAGATGAGCAACAATGCACAATAAAAATGTAAAAAAGTAGGATGGTGTAAAAAATTCAATTATGCTTATTTTCGGAGTACATGAACAAGGAGAAGTTCAAATCACAATGCGGCAAATTTAAAAGGAAATACTTTTCCATTCTTCATATCATTACTGAATATCAGAATGTCACTGAAGTTAAGAATCTGTGCAGAGCTGAACAAAAATTGCAATCTAGTTTGGCAATTCCTGTGTTCCCTGACAGATGACAACATCAGGATAATAATCCATAGCTTTAAATGGCAGGGAGTTGGTAGTACAGTGTGACATTCAGTTTGAAAATAGATACTACCTATCAAAGAAGACTAGTGCAGTTACTTGGTGAATTACACCTCCACCTCCTCAAAATAATGCACTTGTATATGTTCAAAATGAAAATACTCACAGAAGAAACCAATATATTTTAAGTTGTACAATTTTTTTTTCTACTTTATTTTCTAAAATCAGGAAAAAAATTACTTGAAGCATTAGACGTAGTAACATACTCACTAGCCACTTTCATAATATTAAAAAGTTAATGGAAAATGCCAAGTATTCTTTTTAGATGAGTCATATAGTATTGCAACTGGAAAATTAGTTTTAGTTTAGAAGGAAGGTAATTTTTAATTAGCGCTTTAAAATATAATCTCATAAGAATATATTGCCTTCTGTGGGTAATCTTGATGAGACAGCAGTAAGAGTAAAGCAAACAATTTTAGACAGTGACTGTTAAAGGCATCACTAATCTTTGTATTTTTCATTTCAAAGGACAGGGAATCTTTCTGTGACCTTTTTACAAAGCACTAAGAAATACAGGCCTCTGAAAGATTTCACCTTCTTGGAGAAGCCAAAAATAAAAACACTGTACAGGCAGAGTTTTCAAGTTAATATAATATGATTCATAAGATAACCAAAATCCATAGGATGATATTCTTATCTCTATTTTGACATGCTATGATGCATAATAACTGGGGTGGCCTTGAAAACCTTTAAAGGATTTAAGAGAAATCCCTTCGAACAAATATGCAGGAGTCAACTGCAGTGTTGCCTTCTTTGTAAAGCTTGCAGGCAGGTTTGAGGACAGGGAAGTTTTGTTGGAGGACAGAACACTTAGTTTGATAAAGCAGTAGTAAGAATATCAACCATTTAGGTGAGCTTTGAAGTGACCAAGATGAGACAGGCTATCTTCTTACTTCTGTGCTCTGTCCTCGTGCAAGGCAATGAAAGTCAATTCCAGTTCCACAGTTTATTATGTAAGAGAAAGAAAGCAATAGCAGCAATGACATCAGCAACTAGTTTGCAAATTTAACATATTTACATCAAAACATAATTGATACAGCAGGTCTTGCAGATGAATACATTGTTAGCATATATTTTATATATAGTATATGTATAGACGTGTATAGCATATATAGCATATATAGCATATATATATGACTATACTGGATTCTTCTTTTTAATAATGGTTACATAGTTTTGTTTCATGGTTGGTATCAGAAATCTAATAATATATCCTAGTTCTTGGTAGTGGCATGGAAGTTTGACACTGTAACATATCTCATGAGCCATACTGCTTGTTTTGATAACCATTTATACCTTTTTTCTTTAATTGAAACCTACTATAACAGTTTGAATTATTTTTTCTATACTATATTTAAATATGTTAATATATATATATGTGTGTGTGCCTGTGTGCACACACTCATGAGCACATCAGGAATGCAGAAGATAGTTACATGGAACTCAGGAAAAGAAATTAAGACAACACATGTATACCCTTCTGTTCTTCCATCTTGTTTCCTTACTTTGTGGATTAGGGAAATTTGCTAATCCAAGTACAGTTTTACCTGATTTTCTTCTTCCCTGTTAGCATTAGGCTGGTAAGTATACTTGGTATAAGCTTTGAAGAGCTCAGGATGAGATTATGAAACCTCTTTTGCTCACAGTTGTACAAAATCTATCTTTTTATGTCCATTAACTAAAGGACTTCAGCAGTAAATGATGGGAAACGTTGTAATCAAGCTATTTATGATGCTGAAACATCAGTTAAAAGGGTACACAGTTGGAGTGTGAGTACCACCTAGTAAAACTGAACTCTAATTAATGTCCTCAGAAATAAAACTAACAGCAGAGCTGCAACTCATTTTGGATTCTCAATGCTTTAAAGCTCTGCATTAGAGTAGAAGTCACCCAGATCTATGGTATTCCATATGTTTAAATTAACTAGTCCTTTGCTCAGAAATCAGTTACCCACAGTATCTCATCACCTTTGCCTCATTATCTAAAATCTATTAAATCATTCAACAGCTTCCTGACCATGCTCAAGCTTATGTTTGTTAAAACCTTGTCCTAGTGTTCTGTCCTGAGTACTTTTACTTATTCTTCCAAATTTTGATTGATTCAAATCTGATGTTCTTTTATGTCTGTATTACAGTTTTGTTTATTGTTTTGCTTTTGTATAACTTAAAAGTCAGAAACATATCAAGTTCCTTTGTTTCCTCTTCCTATGTAATGAGTTCTTTGCTATCAATTAAGAAAAATACATAAATATATCTATAGCTGGAGCTTAAGGAAAACCTCACGCTCATTTTCGTAAAATATTCTACCTTTTGATATGAGGGTACATAAGCAGATACTTAATAGACTAAGTCAGTAATGGCTTTTCAGTTTTAAGAGTTGTATAATGTCCACAAAAACATACTATCTGCCCAAAGTTGCCATAATTTATGTGTTCTATATTCTACAGCAAAATGCAGTATTGATTTATAAAAACATTATAAGTAATAATAAATATGTCTCCTCCAGAATTACAGAGTAGTTCCTGTGGCAATCCAGGAGTTCCACCAAAGGGTATCTTGTACGGTACAAGATTTGATGTTGGTGACAAAATCCGATACAGCTGTGTAACTGGATATATTTTGGATGGCCACCCTCAGCTTACTTGCATAGCTAACTCTGTGAATACAGCATCGTGGGACTTTCCCATTCCTATCTGTAGAGGTAAGAGAAATGCTACTGTAATGTTCTCGAATATGTACATTGTATTTATTAGTATGAACAACTTTAAATCTCAGTTTTAAGTATTAACTTTTAGACTGTGATTAAAGAAAAGCCTTTTTGAGTATTTTGATCTCTTGCTCACATATATGATGTATGTCAGTATATGCACCTATTAATTTTTAGTCAATATCCTATTAAAAAGTTATTTCTCATTTATTTTAAAATACATGTAATGGAATAATAACTAGAAACCTAGTAATAAGTAGGACATAAATGTCTGTGTTCAACATGTTTATAACTATGGGAATGTAAATTTGGGATCCATTAATACTTCTTAAGGACTGGCCTTTTGTTAAGTATTAACTTGTATATTGAGCAAATAGAAGTTTGAAACTATCAAAACAATTGAGTTAGAGGGACTTCCCCTCATTCTCAGTCAGATTTGATATCTTAAGTTTTCTATATAGGATATCCCTTGTATTCTAACAAATATTGTAGGTCAAATCCTGTTCCCTTGCTCACATTAGAAATATAGCAGTAGTAGGGAATCCTGTTTTATGGGTAAATCTTATTTTCTAAGACTATTAGAGAGAAATATTGTTTGCAGAGTAATGTTGATAAAATGGAGAAACTATTACTACTATACACAACTAAATACAATAAAGATAGTATTTTGATGAAACACTGTTATGTCAAGCAAGCTTGAGATCTTTTTCTGGATTCACAAGTTAACTTTACAGAATGTAACATTTATATTTGTGTAAAAAAATGGATGTGGTCTTGCAGGGGCTACAAAAACATTCCAACTTCCAATTAGCATTCTGATAAATTTCTGATTAAAAAAAGTCAAAATTCAGTTGGGTTAAAACCTGGTTAACCAGTACTGCAAAAAAGTAGTTATATATGGGAAATGTGTATCATTGGAAATACCATTCTATTGTTTCCTATTCTTGGCTTACAGCTATTTAATATGTTTATCCATGATCTTGAAGAAAATACAAAGTTATTACTAATAATACTATTTTCTAGTAAAATTATTTATAACTCCTGAACCTTCCCTTCCTACTTCCCAGAAAAATGCTAGCTAATAATGAAGAAGATACACAACCAAGGCATAAATCCAAATTTTGTTTGTGGAGATGATCATAAAAAAGATTTGATGAGAATATGTTAACTTGTACAAAACTTACATTTGCAACAAAGTAGAAGGCTAATGGACTTCACTGTAGACCATTGTTCAAATTCTTGATCTGCCAATTTTGAAATGAATTGGCATAAAAAATTGTACTTTTAAATGAGGAAGAGGAGAGACTTGAACCTGATGCTTCCACTTGCCAATCAGTCATCACAGTCACAGTGTTACACATGCTTTCTTTTAACACAATGTTTTTCAGTAGAACTTTGGATAGATTTTGGTTTTGTTCCAAGGGGATGTGAAAATACACAGTATAAATTTGAATTGGAATGATAAGCTCTCTAAGTAGTCCTGTGGTTAAACATAACTCTAGTGTGCAGGCAGAAGACTATCACATAAGAATATGAAAAATACATTTCTTTTTATTCATGATTAGAGAGGTCATTATCTGAATAGTGTCACTCTCTAGGGCAAAATAAAGTTGACAAATTGGAAAGGATTCAGAAAAAGAGTAAACAAGTTCTGTTAGGTTTCAAAAGTGTCATTTTGTCTAGAGACTGAAGGAACTTAAACTTTACAGTGCATGTGAAAGAGGATGAAAAGGTGACTTGATTTACTGCAGAAACTCATGCAGAAGGGAAATATTTTTTGGGGAAGACAGTGCTCTAATCAATAGCAGTGAAGAATCTAGGGGGTAAAAGCAGCAATAATTTACTGAGGGTAATAAATAAGGTTGTATTTATATATAATATTGTCATTCTATAAACGTTATAATAATTAGACACTTTCATAATCAAGGACATATTCTGACTTTTATAATTTTTATATTTTTATATATTTTTATGTTTCCCTATTCCAGGGTAAAATGGGTGTTGTAAGAATCTTAATTCTAAAACTGTTCTTTTTTTTAGAATTCAGAAATTTCAAAAACAGCATATAATTTTACTTGTATTCCTAGAGGTTCTATTAAAATATTTTCACTATTGCCTGTACATATAGCTACAAAATATTTGTCACTATAAAACTTCTGTTCATATTTTTAACAAAAGGCTTTGTTTTTCCACTTGTTTGAATTGACATGCATTTTGGTCAGACAAGTGCACAACCCACTGCCTGTAGGTACTTTTTTATATGGACAAAATGCATTTCTGCTTTTTTGATTATTTCTCAGGGAGAATTTTGAGCTATTTTTCCATATTTTGTCATGACAGGTAAAAGACTAAAGAGGTTGTTACTAAATTCCAAATTTGGGAATTCTGTAATTCCCCTGCAACATATATATATGTAGATATAAATATACATTTATTTCTACCTATCTGTATGTGTGTGTGTATATATTGTATATATCTATCTGTATAGATACATACTTAATTTCTTCTTCTTGAGCGGATTTATTCCAAAGAAACTAGATGGAGATATTTATAAGCTCATATTTTAAAGAAGTGATCTATCAGGTGTCAAATTGAATATTAGCATATTCAGCTCACTATTGAAGTATTTTGCTATTTCCTGTGTGCAGAAACCACTGGAGAGGAAAATTTGTTAATTGCAAGGCACTGGTATAATTCTGTGACTACATAGATACATGGTTATACATATTTCAACTACATGAGCTAAGTTTTAGGTCGGATAAAACAGAAAGCATCTTCAAATGAAATAAAAATATACCTAAGAGTCTTGTAGACCCTCCAGTACACTTTCTTGAAGGGGTGTATCCGTTTATATTCGGCTTATAATAGTACGGAATTTTGAAAAAAAAAAAAAAATTAAACTTCACATACCTACCAAGAAATATTCATATAACAATGTAAGCATATATTGTCATATAACATTGTAAGCACAGACAGATACATTTGGTTGTGGGTAGGTAAATGATTTTATGACAGCGTGGCAAATAGAACCTAGTAATATAAGCAGTAAATAAGCTGACTCTGCCTTTGTGTTTTTGTTGTAAGCTGGGCTTTGTAGGCTGTGGCGAGAACAAAGCAGGAGATAAAGTCAAAGTACTGCACTTGATGCCATGCAGTGCATTAACTAGTGGAACTGACAATATACACAGAGGAAAATAAAGTACACTAACTTAGGAGGAATAAATTACATCTCACGGGGAATAAGCAGTTTTTTGTCTGAAGCCAGTTCTTATACACAAACAGTTGTCATTGCTTATTCTTGGGAAAAGCCCCAGTATGGCTGTGTGAGACCGGATTAAAAACATGTTGCATTATTTAAAGAAAGTTAAAAAAAACCCCGACAAAAATATTTTGTAGAATGATGTATTTGTACATAAGATATGAAGAGGACTTGACACTAATGAATGAGCAATTTTTCAGAGATTGTTCTGCAGATCCTTTTTGGGACATTATAAATCAGTGGCTTAGAATGGCCAACACTCTTATGGTTGGTACATTAAAAAATGTAAATGGTCTACAAATGGCAATGATATTCCCCTAAAATTAGAGAATTTAACATTGGGGGGGAGAAGAAATGATTAAAAAGGTCTACCATTTTATTGAAATAAGTAGTATAATATGGATGTTGTGTGTTTTCAAGTACAACACTGTACTTTCAAGCAGGGCCCAGAAGCTCTGCAAAATAGTACCCTGAATGACTTCTTTTATGAAGAAAGTTACATTACCTTTTGTTGCTTTGAATTTTTGCAATAAAAAAACTTTGTGAGTTCTTTATTTTAGTTATCTTTAAAATGTGTAATTTTTAAGACCAATAGAATCAAATTTTGCCTCTATGAAAACCACTGAAATTGTTCTGTAATATACCCTACCATACTTGTCTTTTCTCATTATATTAGTGTTATCCTCAGGATATGTCTTGGTTTAACCCTAGCTAGCAACAAAACCGCACAGAGCCGCTCACTCACCCCCCGCCTCCGGCAGGATTGGGGAGAGAATCGGGAGGGCACAAGTAGGAAAACTCGCAGGTTGAGATAAAAACAGTTTAATAATTGAAATAAAACAAAGTAGAACAAGAATAATAACAATGATTTTAAAAATTGCTAATTTTTAGAAAGCAAGCTCAGTATGGAAACCTCTTTAACAAAAAAATGTAATTTTATTACTTTTTTTTAATCAGGATTTAAATGTTCAAAGGGTGATTAAGAGATATACAAAAGATCAGGATATAGTTTACAGCTTATGAAACAACACAAAATATCTTAAAATGTTTTCCTTACTTGTTCTTTCATTAGAAATGTATATATCCAGGTCAGAATATTCATCAGAACATCAGAATCACACTTTCATTTGGTTTACATAGTTTGGCTTTGCACATTGTCATGGGATTTCAGGAATTCTTATCAGAAGTGAGGAGAGCTGTCCTAAGATCCATTAGAAACTTACATTAGCAGTGGGCAAACCCTCAGCTGGTGTGATATAGTCCAGAATAAAAAGGTATTTGGATCAAAGTAATTAGTATTCATCAGTGCAGTAACCATCTTAATTTGCAAAACAGGTCTCTCAAATTACATCTCCAAACAGTATATAGAGGACTGGGGAAAGCAGCAGAACTGAACAGTTCCTAAATAAATGAAATTATGTTTAGAAGAAAGAAAGTATATGTATTTATTCCAGAAAGGGAATGTTTGCAGGCAGTTGTAGTTCACACAAAAGTAAGGAAAAGACAGACATAACAATGCATTATCTTGCTACTTTTCATGGAAAAAGTACCAATAAGATCAAATTTAATAACAAAAGATTGTTATAATGATACAGGCAATGAAGAGGAAAAGAGAAAGACCAGATTTTAAATTAAAGAAATCTAACCCAGTACTGAATAAAATAAAACTTCTTGAATACCAAAATGTTTGAGCCCACAGTTGTGTTCAAGGCTGGGAATTAGGACTTCTTACAACAAGTGGGTGGAAGTTACTGGGGGTGGTTAATGAAAAGCTTGAAACACTCTTTTTATCTTCTGTTTTCTTAATAATTTTCTTAAGCAAGGACAAAGGACATCATAGAAATAAATGATGCATTGACTGTATTCACATATACTATTGAAATTATGTTGCAAAATTGTCACTGAAGACAGTGACAATTATACCTGCAATTGAAAGGGGAGAAGATTACTCTGAAGGATCAAGATTAGTGAATGGGAAGGAGGAACTTGGAACAGTAAAATACTAGTTTATGCTGATAATTGACAACAATTTGAATAGTTTATTTTGGTTATATGCAAAGTGCAGTCATCAAAGCACAATACTAGAGGTGTTAATTCCAGCAAAGCCCCAATCTTTCACATGTGGTTTAAAACTAATTTCTAATCAAGTTTATTTATTAGAAACCCTTAAAGACTATTTTAAGAGGAAAGGTGTTAAATGTATAACTCTAGCTCAATTCCAGTTTGGGCTAGTAAATTCTGCTCATGCTAGGTAATTGTTTCCCTATAACATCTTACATTCTTCTTAGGTTCAT
>NW_009199442.1:0-1661 GCF_000690835.1 Fulmarus glacialis | reverse complement strand
CATTCCTGGATAAATCCTTTCTAGAGATCAATTAGCATAAATAAAATTTGTAAAATAATTTGAGACACCTTGAAAGTAATTACTGGTAAATCCCAGGTTCATTAACTCAATTTACTAAGATGCTTAATCCAAAAAGCTTTTGCTGCCATGGGCTTTTAAATAGACTAGTATATTTTCTCAGATTATTGAAATTACGGCTTGATAAAACTTTCTGCATCTCTCAATTTCTGCCTAAAATTAGAATTTACTTGGGTATAAACAGAGATTGTGAAAATATTATTCAGTATTTAAGAAATACTTTGCAAACCCTGATTTATAACTCAGTTGGAAAGCGGAAGTCATAACAAATTATTTTCCTGAGAAGTCTTTAAAGTCCTTCAAATATTACTCCAAGAGAACAACGGATTACCGGTAGTGTTTTTTAAAGGCAAAAAATTTCACTGCTAAAATTCTAGTACAACATTTTAGCATTCTTCAAGACTGCATCTTTATTAACCTAAATGATTACTGATTTGCCTATGGAACAGGAATCTTGCTCCTCAGCATTAATCTTGTTCTCATTATTGGCAGGAGCGTTGCTGGTTTATTTAAATATTAAGACAGCATTGTCTCTGTCTTGTGAGATGGATTTCAGATCTGTAGCCTGTTTTTAGAGATAATATTTAAAATTGTCCACTGATGAAGGTGTCTGAAGATGGTTCAGTTGTGTTACAAAAATAAATATAGAATTTCACAAAATTTAGCCATCTTTTTATTCAGCTCTGCAAATTCAGATGTTAAAAACAATCTGCTATAAATTGTGTTGACACTGGAAGGGCATTTAAGTGTGATAGAAGCCGTAGCAGAGTTTTGCTACATGTGTATGAAAGATTCCATTCTATTTAAGGTGGCCAAGAAAGGCCCAACAGCACACACTTAATCTCTTACAGAACTGACTGTAATGAACATATAGGTAAGAGGTCTGCTTTGTTAACTCGATTATCTTGTATGATGGCCTTCTGAGTTTTGTTCAGGATGAAACCTTTGACAGTAGATTTGTACAAATTTAGCACATAAAATTTCTTTTACATTTCAGTCAATCAGTGGAGCTGACCTTATTTCACCAGAACAGAACAGTTTATGGGCAAAGGTTCTCTTCGCTGCTCTACATCATAAAGTTGATTCTGGGTTCTTCTAAGACTGTCTGGGACAGGGTAAAAAATTTTAACTGTGAGAACTTAGGATCACTAGTTGCTTCATCAATTTAATCTTCCTAATCCCAGTACTCTTAACACTGGCTGGTATTTTACACTTCAGAGAAAGAAACTTCCTGCTGTGCAGTTACGCATTAATTCTTTCCATGTCACAGTTCCATCCTGTCTTTCATTCTGAATGTTTGATATTATGCCCCAACATTATATACTTTGTATATTTTCTATAACTTTTTTCCCATATCATTATAAGTATGTAAATTTTAAATTTTAGTATATATGTCTTCGAACTTTTAAAAACTCTTTAAATTATAATGAAGAAAAAAAAAATAGTCTTTGTTTTTTAGTTCCCAATTTTCTCTTCTTGAGTAAAATATGAGGAAAAAAGAAACCTTGTTCAATATCAATACTTCATACTGTTGTGGTTTAACCTGGCAGGCAGCCAAATACCACACAGCCGCTCACTCACTC
>NW_009199441.1:20419-35629 GCF_000690835.1 Fulmarus glacialis | reverse complement strand
GGCCAAAGTCTGCTCTGCTGAAGTCCAGGTAGTGGCCTAAGGATCTTGAACTCCACCATTTCGTGGTCACTGCAGCCAACGCTGCCCTTGAGCTTCACATTCCCCACCAGCCCCTACTTGTTGGTGAGAACAAGGTCCAGCATAGCACCTCTCCTCATTGGCTCTGCTATCACTTGGAGATGGAAGTTATCATCGATGCATTCCAGGAACCTCCCGGATTGCTTATGCCCTGCTGTGTTGTCCCTCCAAGAGATGTCGGGGTGGTTGAAGTCCCCCATGAGGACCAAGGCTTGTGCTCCTATCTGTCTATAGAGGGCCTCATCCGCTCAGTCTTCTTGGTCGGCTGACCTGTAGCAGACCCCCATCATAATGTCACCTGTCTCTGCCCTCCCTTTAATCCTGACCCATAAGCTCTCGGTCGACTCCTCATCCATCCCCAGGCTCCATGCACTCCAGCTGGTCATAGAGGGCGACACCCCCTCCTCGTCTCCCCTGCCTGTCCTTCCTAAAGAGCCTGTATCCTTCCATCCCAACACTCCAGTCATAGGAGCCATCCCACCACTCACTCAGGTTATCCACACAAAACACACATAGAATAGGCCTCCCCTTTTCAGTCACTTCCTCGAGTGTCTTAGCTTTGGAGACAACCAGTTATGGAGCCAGGAGCTGTACTTGAGGACAAAGAGTCTGGAGGGTTTATTTTGGAAGTTCCACCCTGCTCTCTTAACTTGTCTCTATTTTACTACTGTATTTGGGTACAATACATACTTTTCCATGTGACTGTATAAAAAAATCACCACCAATTGTTTTCATTGCTGTTTCACTCTCATCATCCAATAGTATGATAAGCTGTTGTCTTTTCTCATGATCTGCCAATCATATATGCAGGTTTTAATTTTCTTATAAGCATTCATCTTTATAATGATGCTCACAATTAGATAGTTCTTTGCTTTGTACCACTTCTCTGACATCTTCTCTGAGCTTCAAGAAAACCTCTTTTGCTTTGATTTGCTTGACAGCTGTTCTCTTATGATTCAAGTAAGGAGATTTGTGTTTGTACAGGACAAACCAATATTAGGTATTAATACTTTAGCATCAGCATGTCGCCCCTGCCCCCCGGCTTTGTTCTTACAGGCACAGTTAGAGGTTGTCCTGTTGGACCTACTTTTTCCCCCTGTATTTCTTATAAATGTATTCTGAGCTCAGGATGTAAGTTTGTTTCATTTTCTTACCAATAAGCGTAGATACCACCTCTTCCTGGTAATTTCTAGTTTTCTCAGGCTCTGTACATCTTGATCTGTGAATTGCACTTCTCTTTTAATCACACCACTCTATTTACACGCTGTTTTCTTCAGTCCACATTACTAATGGATGACATGGTACTTTTCCACAGAACCATCCAAAAATTACGCTTTGTTTCTGTATCATGGTAGTCATTCCTTTGCTCTGAGTATCTACAAAACATCCTCTGGTCATTTTCCAACAGTTTATTTTTGGTAATAATGTGTTCCTCTGTATATGTCTTTGGCTGTGTCAGCTGCACTACAATTTCTGATTTTACTTCTGCAGTGTTATGAGATTTGGCATTATTTCTTGCAGTTCCTCGTTCTTCTATATTTCCTTCTTCATTTTGCCTACTGGATTTACCCTTTCTCTCATTCTCTAGATCTTAGAACTCATTTGGGTCTTTACCAATGCTTTCTTTGTTGGAGAGGAATTTCCCTGTATTGCCATTGGTGCCCAGTTCCACCTCTTTGCTGCAGTTGTTTATGTGCCAGTAGTGTGGCCACCTCTGCACAATAAGCATAAAATCTGTATCATCAAATGTGTTTCTCATCTGAACTGAAGCTCTGTTATTCTGGAACCTCTTAGAAAGGGCAGAGATAAGGAGTAAGCTGTAAAGCAAGCTACATTTTTAAATGAAAGTTTGCATAAACTGACAAAAAAAGAATGTCTAAAATACCAAAAGGAAAAAAAAAGATTATGTTCACTAACATATAACCAAAAATTTCATTAGTCAGAGCAGAAAAGACGAGAGAATTTAGATGTTCTCTGAGGGAAAAAGCAACAGAATTTAGCAGAAGCTACAACGTAATAAGCAAATGAAATTAAGCTTGCAAGTGTAAGGAGTGAAATGGATTATGTAATTACTTCCTGTGATGTCTTAAAAAAAGGGAATGAGATGAGTTCTGTTGTTTGTCAATTTAAGTCAACATTTGGTCATTCAGGACATTATTACCTATATTCAGGACATTATTACCTACTAGATCAGTTTAACAATCCTGAAACAAATAAAACTAAAATACTAAATTGTAAGAGACTGAGGGAATGTGTCAAAAAGAGTTCCTATGCATGCCTCATTGGATAAGAGCAGTAAAAAGAAAAACATTCATTAGTCCTAGCAGTGCAGCTTGGGTTTGCTTTTAGAAGAATATTGTGCTCCAGTAAGGCCACGACATGATAGTCTTTGGAAATCTAGTTATAGAGATACTATCAGTGGAGAACAGGAACAAAAAAATTAGGAAACAAATGAAGGTAATTAAAAGCAAATACTCTTCAGGGAAAGTGGCAGGTGCCTTTGCTATCTTTGATCAGTTCTTGTGGCTCCCTTTAGAAAGTGTGGAGTGAATTTGCTCAGAGTTAAAACCCCAACAGACTAGGTTAGGGACAGATGGTGCTGAAACCAATTATTTGCTGACATTCAGAGCTCCGGATTGTACTTTCTCATGATACATTGTGAATCCAGAGAAAATTCAGGCTGTCACACAGAGGCCTTCATTTCTCAATTATTAGCCTTTGGCAATGACTTCGGAACCAACAACTTTCAAAACAGGGCAACCATGTTGCCCCATGATATATGCTCCTTCTTTTGTTGTTGTGTTCTTGTAGCGCTTCCTCTCACCACTCAAAAAACTGACTCAGCCTCCACCTGAAAGACTATAAACAAAACAAGTCACCTTCGCATGCTTTATCAGACTGCAGTTTGACACAGGTGATGGAAGAGCAAAATAAACCTTCCTCCTGACCTAAAACTGTCTTCATTTTTCTCACTCCAAAGGCAGAGGCAGAGTAAGAATTCTGCTTTCATGACCCCTTTTGCTTCTGGGTCTTGCCTCACAGGTAACAGAGAGATTAGTGGTAAAATGATTAGGTCCATTCAGTCCATGTGAGTGAAGATAGATGCAAGAATAAATGTCAGCCTGTCACACACAGAGGTTTATAATGAAAATGATCCTTGCAGCTTGAAAAACAGCTTGCTAGGGAATAGACATGGAGACATTCCAAAGATACTGCACTTTATTAGAGGTTGGCTTTTAATCCAAGTAGTAATGGTTTTTTTCCTTAAATATTTTTTGTAGTATTGATTTCGCCTTACCCTCCACTAAGGCTATGACTACATTAGCAAGTATTGCATGGGAATAGGAGTTCATCTGAGGACCCCAGACCTGCGTTAGATGTTTTGTTGGGGAGTTACTTTGGTCTAACTCTAGTCTGGGCCTGTAGGCTGAACAACCATTAGTGGTGGGAGTACATTAGAGTCCCTGAAGCATACCCTTTGGGTTAGTTTAATTTGAAGCTAAGCCAATTTGTGTGCCTGGAGTCTAATTTTCAGTGCAGGGTTTTTGCTACAAAAAAAAATTTGGGGTCTGAACTGAAACACTAACGTAGATGCTTTTGTGAGGTGTCTCTGGTCGTATCAGATATGGTGGTCACCGAGCTCTAGAGCTTCAGCTATTTTCTACATATTTCACTGCCTACTTCCTTGTATACAACAGGGAAGTGGTCCTTGACACCACTTGAAAAAAGCTTTCGCTTGGACATGCCTTAAGCTTGTCTTTCTTATTCAGGCCTCTTATTTAGACCATCTCACAGAATGATGGACTTCCCATTTCTGCTGACAAAGAGTATAGCAAGTAACCAAGTCTAACTGAAAATAATAGCATTTACTGAAAATGATAGGCAGTTACTACTACATCACTGATCATTAAATGGCATGAGTTCGGCAACTGCTTTTCTGCTGAATGTCCTATAAAGTACGTGGTGACAAAGGAGTTGATGACCTGAGGACATCTAAGAAATGTGCATAAAGGAATCTGATACCGTAGAGATATGCATTGCAAAATCACGTAGACAAAGCTATTAAGATTATGATTTTAGTTGCTCCTTTCTTAAATCACTTTGTTTTATGTTAGATGACAGCTGTTTGCATAATGAACAGGAGATGTAAGTGGGCTTTATGGAATTAGTATATTAATCTCAAAAGAGCTATTTTGGTTAGTGAGTTTTGCCTTTTGAGTTTTTTTCTGTCGGTCGGTATCCATCTCTTTATGTCATAATAAATAGAGCACTGGAAGTAAGTCATCTGATTGCTTGATAAGAATTCTAATACAAAACCAGTCAATCATACCTCAGAGCTGGTATTTAAAACAAATCTTAACAGCAAGATTTCCAAGAAAGGCACTATGTTACACCTAGTAAATCTCACTGCAGATGAGGATTGATTCGTATACAATAAGGTAGGAAGTATGTAATTTTTTTCCGTTTTCGTATCTGGTTATACTTGGTGTTCGTTGTGGTTTAACCCCAACCGGCAACTAAGCACCACACAACTGCTCGCTCACTCCCACCTGGGGAGATGGGGGAGAGAATCTGAAGAGTAAAGTGAGGAAACTCATGGGTTGAGATAAAGACAGTTTAATAAAGTAAAGCAAAAGGTGTGTGTGCAAGCAAAGCAAAACAAGGAATTCGTTCACTACTTCCCATTGGCAGGCAGATGTTCAGCCATCTCCAGGCAAGCAGGGCTCCATCACGCGTAACGGTTACTTGGGAAGACAAATGCCATCACTCCGAGTGTCCCCCCCTTCCTCCTTCTTCCCCCAGCTTTATATGCTGAGCATGACGTCATATGGTAGGGAATCCCCTTTGGGTCAGTGGGGGTCAGCTCCCCCAGCCGTGTCCTCTCCCAGCTTCTTGTGCACCCCCAGCCTGCTCGCTGGTGGGGTGGAGTGAGAAGCAGAAAAGGCCTTGACTCTGTGTAAGCACTGCTCAGCAGTAACGAAAACATCCCTCTGTTACCTACACCGTTTTCAGCACAAATCCGAAACATAGCCCCATACTAGCTACTGTGAAGAAAATTAACTCTATCCCAGCCAAAACCAGCACAGTGCTCCAGGCTGAGTGCTGTGAACATATCTAGGATGGATTAACAAATTTCTGCATTATTGGTTCACTCCATTATTCAAAACATTACAGGTATTTTTGTTGTTACATGAAAACAAATCAGACGAATGTTTAAATTCTGATAATTCATTAGTTAAACAAATTGTACGATTACCAGTACAGTAATATTTTAGAATATTTATTTAATCTTCTCTTTGTAGGTTCATAAATACAAATATTTTGGAAAATAACCCCTTTAACAACATCTTCCATACAATTTTTCCTCAAATGGGAGAAATTCTTCCTCTAAATGATCCCCCAAAGGAACACATGCTTTGTAGACTAGAAAAAAGTGTATTTCTTATTTAAAAGATAAAATGCATGGACTATATTCTGTATAATTCCTTTCTTACTAGTGGCATGCACTTAAATTCTAAGTATTTTGGAAAAAAAAAACCCAAACTTTTTTTTGCTTTTTTACCAAGAGGGAGAATTCCTGTGAAATTTTTGGAAAGCAGAAGCTTTCCCTGGATTTTTTATGAAAAAAATCAGAATACTTCATTGTGTAAATTATCCAAAAAGAGTTTATTGTCTCAGCTCTAGTCTTGTGATAGCTGATTTTAGTAGTTTTTTCTCTTTTACAGGAAGAAACGTATTAACGCAGTCTGTAAAATGAACTGTCACACTGCAAAGCATTAGCATAATTGGCTGGCACCTATTTCTTGGACATTCTGTCTGACAAACTCATGGGTCCTTGTGATTAAAATATGATGAATAACCTTGCTGATAGGAGAATAGCATATAAAGTTGAAAAAGATTATTTTATTGGGCTTGGAGTTGAAACTTGAGAATTGGAAATTGTCAAAGCATTTACTCATTTATACTAGCAATTATAACTACTCAACTGCTATATTATATTCATCTTGCAGAAACTTGCTATTCAGTGTAATAATAAGATCTTTAGTAATGTTTACTATGTGTATGTAATGTATAGTATATATAATAATATATACAATGACATATATGATTATGTTTGGAAAAACACAAAGAAAAATCCAGTGGACTTCTGGCCTTGATGAAACAGCATGCATTATACCAAATTTTGTGGCTTCCGCTTGGCTGCAGTAGAATTCCAATGATATTCCGCTCTTTGAAAGAATAGACTTTCTAACTCTTTCTTCATCTTTTGTTAGGAAGCTCAAAATAAGGTCTTAAATAATTTTAGCAAATTGATCCTATGGGTCAGCTCTTTTATGATAAGTTAATGGCCATATAGGTATCTGGATTTAGGATCTTATTTTACCATTTGAGATCTCTTTTTGGTTCCAGAGTCGTCTTGCAGAATTTCACCTGCAGAGTGAAGGAGCGACTATGGCAAAGATCAGGGTTCAGGCTGCTTCAATGTGAAAGATGATGCATGTGGCTGAGTAGTAGCGAGTAAAGAGAGGCGGCCACTGGCTTTCTGAAAGATGAGTCATAGTGGGGAAAAACACTTGAAAGCCTTAAAAATCAAGAATTCTGGTACTATGTGAGGTATAGGCACCATGATTTCTGCAGGTGCCACTAAATCCTCTATCATGCACTGTTGTATACAGTGATCTTTGATATACATGGAACATACAGTGTATGTCTGAAGCATATTGTGTATGCATCATCTGCTAAAGTGAGACAGGGAATGCTTTTGTTACTGTTGCTGTGACATGTCCTTAAGTAACATAGACAACTAATTCAATTTTGAAAATGTTCTCTGTTGAATATGAGTGAAACTGTTATCCTTAAAAATTAAGAAGGCCAAAAGCTTCTATTTACAAAATGGTGCACATAATCGTGTAACAGAATTCTGTAGCATCTGTGTTATTCCTGGCAATCTTGCCTCTCTAGTAATGCATCCATGAGCACCTTGTCTTATGAATCAGTCACATGCTATTGGAAGTAGCAGCTTTTATATATCATTGTGCTTGTTAAGTCAAACTCCATTTGTAGCATTATTTCAACTCAGCAGGACGAGAAGAGGTGAGAAAGTTCACCTAGCACAGTTTGGAAATATGAAGAAGTTACCATCAAACATGCTTTTGTATAGCATGTGGTGTGTTTTTTTTTAAGATCTAAGACCCTGCAGCCTAACAAGGAGAGAAGGAACTGCTGTGTCCCTTCAAAAAGAGGGAACTTTCCCTCCTTAGAATGATGAAGGAGCTCCTTTTGGTAAGCTAATGAGTCAGTGTGCTAAATCTTACAGTTGGCACAGGACTTGAATGGCCATCTGTTACATAAAAGTTTATTTTCTCAGGAATTATGCGATACAATTTAAAAACATCCTTGTGCTTTCAAAAATTATTGCATGGGAAACAAGAGATTAAATTTTATAATCATTGCACTATTCTCGTTTAGGTGAAAGCCCAGCTTCAAAAGATGGGAGCAATTCAACCCATAAACATATTTCTCCATCAAGAAATTGACCGCATGCAACATGTTATATCAAGAGTTCGAACTACACTGACTGATCTCAAATTGGCTATCGATGGTAAGTTACGATATTAAAAATCATACTAATTAAGATGCAATATTTATTACTAATGGTTGCTTATACTATATAACTAAATAAATATTTCCCCTTTTTTCCTTCCTTTCTAACTCTTTCTCTTTTGTTCTCTCCCTCCCCCAGTTTTTCTCTTTTTCTCTCTCTCTATCATATGACCACTAATTCTAGGCCTTAAAGCCTCCTGACTGCATCTCTAAGGACACTCCACCTTAATTTATTCTGTATGCATGTGCTCCAGTATTGCAGTACATGTCCCACAGCACTACTACACTTCTGTGATTCTCTCTAGGATCTCTACAGAGCTCAGAGGAGCTGAATTGCGTGATTAGGTCCACAGGTCGTGTGCCAGAGTCATTTATGAAATTCAACTGAGACATAATGATATAGAACAAGATAGAAGTGTTGCTGCTAAGTAATTGAGAGACAGGGCACTCAGGAAGCCAGATGGTAAAGACTCTAATTTAAGGTGAGATTTGCAATGTTCATGAAACTGGTTATACCAAATAGGATGCCTCTAAATGGAAGCTGAAGTGAGTTGGAGCACCAGTCAAAACAGAATGATAAAGTTCTTCTTTCAGCCATCACAGGAGGTAGGCAACAGCACTTTGTATCTCTCAGAGACAGGAGTATTTGGCTGAAAGTGAGCAATGGTGAATAATATGAATCAAGAGTACAGGCGACTAGAAGCAGATGGAAAATTTGATCAGAAAACGAGTGAGGAAAAAGAAGGGATGATGATGTTACTGTCTGCTTTTTGGTTTTTTTGTTCTTCCCATTTTTTTTTTTTTGTTCTTCCCATTTTGCTCATCTGCAAGAGTTGAAATATACAGGAAGGAAAGTATGCTGTTGCTCAGCCAAGCTTCTTGAGTTAACAATAAATGAAAATGAAGCAGGAACAGTTTAGTTCCACTGGTTAAGATCTCACTCAAGTCTGCTGTTCTCTAGCAGAAAGGCAGAAAATAGCTGAGACAGCAAACTGTCCCCACAGGGAGAAGGTCAGAGTGCCTCAAAACTAGTCCCTTCTGATATAGGTGATGGCAGTACTGTGAACTCTCTTACTAGAGTTTTCCAGTCTTTTATGAAGGGAGATTTTTTTAATTTGTATTTTTGTTACATAAGAATGAAAAGGGATTTTTTTCCTAAAATTTTTATGGTACACTGAGGCAACAATGCATGCTTCAGAAACATCATGCCTATAGTCTGAATCTAGGAAAGAGGTTCATAAATGTGCCCAAGACTCATTAGCTTCCATATCCTGTAATAACCTATGCAAAGATCAAGCTGGAAGAAACAATTGTCCTCTGTTTCAATACTGAGCTGAAAGTTCCCTTTTATATGTGCATAGACTCTCTTTTAAAGTAAGTTAAAATGATACTTTCCATCCAAGAAAGTATTAATCTTTCCTTGATTGTGACAGTTACATTTAAAGTCTCAAAATGTACAATTTTCTGCAGAGGGGTCGATGAGTAACATAATTTATTTGCACTTAGTATTCAGTTCCACTGTGGGCACAGTCCTCTACCAGGTGTTTAATCAAGTTAATGCTGTAACTTTTGTGCAATCCTCTAAAACATTATAATTTTCTTAGGGACAGGCAAGTTAAATATAGTGAAAAATTGCTCTGAAAACAGAATTGGATGTATAGTTAACAATAACGAGTAATGGCTTCTGGCAGATTCATGATATATCAAGTGCGTATGGTAGGCCGTTAATTGGGGGGGGGAAGAACATTTAGGCACTCTCTTTTGCCTCAGTAAAGGGGAAAACCCCAAACGCTCTCATACTAGATTTTCCCGCAAAACTAGTCAACTGCAGTCTCAGATCATGTGAGGTGCTCCTTTTTCTTTACAATGAGGTAAACTGATCTGCCTGCTCAAACAGGTCATGTGAATTTTGACATCTGCTCTGGTCATGCATCTGGCTCTGGCTTCATGAACCTGTTAAGGCCTGAGCACCTGCTTATAGCAGATCTAAATTTTCAAACAAATTTTGTGTTTAAGAATATAGCGCATCTTCATGTTGAGTTTGTAGCTTTGTGAAAGGAGGTCTGAATATTTGATTCTGCAGTTGGATGTGAATAGATGGATCTTGTCATTTTGCTGTTGCTCACTGAGTTACATTTGAGGCAATACAAAGCCCTCCTCAGTGAGAGCCCATGGGCAGCTGAACATGAGGGATGTTGAGGGAATTAGCAGAGCCAGTTTTGTCCCTCTATCCAGAGGGCAGATTAAGCAGTGTTCAGCTTTTGGGAGGGGTGAGGATGCTCAGCGTGTGTCCAACCTGTTTGTTGGCAGCCATGCCCCACAAGCCTGCATCTCCACCAATAAACTTTGCTGCCCGGAGGGACACTTTTTTTGGATCAAATTGTAATAATTAGATTGTAGCTGCACTTTGTACTCTCAGTTTTGTCCCAACCATTAGTTCTGTTTTAATTACTTATTGATTGCCCAGAATTTATTTCACAGTTGGTATAATACAGAGCTTCACATAAATCAGAAAACAGCAATGATGGTTGTCCTCTCAAGTGACCTAAATAGAGGCTATGTTCCAAATAGAAAAATCTTTTTAGAGACAAGGAAAGAGCTGTTTTCTCATCTTTTCATCTGAGGAGCAGTAAGACATGGGGCTTGAACCAAAACTCCAGATCCTAATGGGTTATAAACATCAGATCTTGAGCCCCTGGCAGAAGGTGACCATATTCTTTGTAGGACAGAATACAAGCTATAGAGTTCCTGTGGAAGCGTAGAGGCCTCTGGCACAGAATACTACTACCCTAGCTGTTTGTTGGAGAGTGGGCGCTTCAGATGCCCTCTCGCACTAATGAAGATAGTGTCTTTAAATGCAGTAAAATCTAATGACCCATTCAGTTATTCTTAGTCTCAGAGTTTGTTTGAGTAGAGGGGAACAGAATGTGGCCTATCTGTGGGACTGGGGGGGTTCTCTTTATTTCTCCATGCGCTGAAGTAGGAGTGGTAAGCGTTTTGATGGCACCCTGGTGTGTCATCTATCAGTGAAGAAAGTGAGAAGACAGATTCTGTGGGAGCTATCCCTAGTCCCCCTTGATTGGCTTCCGTGAATCTCAGCAGTGGAGCATACTTATAGTATCACTGAAAGTGGATATTAAATCTTTGGCAATGGAAATAAGCACAGCTTTTAATTTGGTTTTATTTCCTGATTTTTTTTAACGTAGTTAACATTCTGTTTAAAGGCTTGTTGTGAAAGAAACAAATGCTTAACTCATTTATTTATGAGTATATGTAGATTCTACTTTGGTCATAAAACTGCATCCACTTGGCATTTGTTTCTGGTACCTTATAGCTTTGTGTTTTCAAACTAATCCTTTGGAACTGCCTACTTCATGAACAAGTGAAGGCCATACAAGAAACCTTGGATTTGTTATCCTTTCATGTCATATATGTGCCACATGATCACAGAACTCCCGCTGCTATTTGCGCAGTATGTGCAAAGTTAGGAGAGAGAAGTCCTTTTCCTGTTAACATATTTCCTGAGAATACAGCAATCCCTCTAAAAGCTTTTATATGACTTGTAATGTGTAAAGATTTGTTTCCACAGGCCCACAGTTTTTGTTCCTTACATTTTTCTTAATACTTGCAAGACAAGTAGCTACGGGAGCCATAAGCCATAAGACCAACACAGAAGGCAAAAGAAGTGGAATCGATACAAATATCTACTTCAGAAGTCATCATGGCATTTGTCATGGAGAAGGTCTACCAGGCTTAAGCAAACTTTCCACTGCAACTACACTATGGCATCCCTCATGTTACAAAGCTAGCAAATTTTCATGCATGTAAGGCACAACATACATAACCTACATGCCAGGACTTGGAAAAAAAAATCACAGATTACTCTTACCCTACACTGAAAGAGAGGGCAATCAGAGCTTTTGGAATAATAGGATCAGGAACAAGGATATTAGTAAGGGAGATGGGACTTTGCTATTTGCCCTCTTTTTACCCACACAGATGTATACCATGTGCATGTTCTTTAAATGACGCATAGGTTATATACATGAAAACTCATTAAAAATAATACACTAGCATGTTTCAGATATATGTTTATGCCAGGTTGAGAAGTGTGAGAAAATACAGGTGAGACTATTGAGACAGAAGGTATTGAAGAGTAAAAAGTTATGCATTTTTGTATGTGTTTCTAATATTTTTGGAACTTTATAATTCAGACAAAGCTGAATAATAACTGTTAATAACAAGGCCTTGAGGAATACTGGTGCAGTTCACTAGTTTCTGTACGTCTCAGTCATTGATTTGCTACCTTCTTAAAACCAATTTCACTACCTGCTTTTAGCTCCTCACCATCCTTATACTGTATTGCTAACCAGCATGTTGGTCTTAGATGTTTCCTTATTGTCATTCATATAAGAATATGTTAAAACACCCAGAACTTCATGTAGACGTGAGGTAGCGTATAGTTCTACATACATAATAGGAGTCATTTAGAATTCCTACGTCATCTACACAAACTCATGTGTTAAGCCCCTGAAAGAATGAGGTGAAGATTCACTCTTTTTTTCCAGCTCAGAATACCATGATCTTGACAGTAGTGTTTGCATCATGTTGCTGCAAGGAATTTGTTTGTTGTATGTAGCACCTTACAAGAGGGTTATAAATGAATTCCAAAACAGCCGAAAGAGGTAGCTGATAATTTATTCTAATCGATGTGGTGAAAAACTGAAGCTCAGGAAACTAGTCTTGCCAGAGTGCACAGAAAAGGTAATTTCCCATGAAGGGAAGGAGTATGGACTCATTCCCAGTGGCTGGCTAAGGTCTGTTTTGACTTATAATGCTTTAAGACTGCTAACACTAGCACAATTTTAGTTTGGCCTGCTGACGATGGTAATAGATTTTTGGACTGAAAGATCCTGGGCTCTTACCTTACTAATTCTTACAGTGTGTATGTGTGTAAGGCTTGTAAGGATCACCTGTGTATTTCAGTTTTGGATGAGGATTTTATTTGAATATGATTAAGAGCACTCAGTGAGGACATTAATGGAATGTAACAATGGGGAATTCATTTGAGGAATGGAGGGGATGAGTCTTGTATGTTTTGTGGTGTAGTTACTCTTGGCTCAGCAGCTCTCATCCATTATTTACTTCTCATCCTGATAAGAGTGCCAGAATGCCTCCTGTTGTCTTTTACAAAGTGTGGCATGTTATTCCTGGACTTCTTAATAAGTGTTATGTATGCTTGCCATGATGCTGGCCAGGACAACTGTTTAGAAACACATGTTGCACATTTAGGACAAACTGCAGAAAGTAGTTTGTCTGCCTGTTTTATTACTCTAGCTCAGGATAGTGATTTGTATTACTTTTTGGGAGGCGTGCATGGATTTTCATCTTCAAATTATTGCTTTAAAATTTTTATTTTCAGTCCTTTGGCGGGTGCAGCCATTTAGTACTGGAGCTGGTAAGTTTTCAGAACAATTTGCAAGGTTACTTTCAAATTGCCTTCTTACTGACTGAAGGAATTAGCTGTTGCAGAGAATCCAGGATCTGTGTGCTCTTCTATGCGAAAAATCGTATCCTACTCAAGTTTCCCTGTTCCTTTCATCTCTCCTGATTTGAAGAATTAAATCAGAGGATTCTGCACCAGAAAAGGAAGGTGGGAAACAAACAGAAAACAGAACAGGGGTAAAGGTTAGATGCAGCTGGAGAGAATACCACAATCTACAAGTAAAAAGTGGAGAGAGTGTTGTGCATTGCAGGACTCGGCTGGCCGATTTATTCTTCCTGTTCTGGAGACCAGGAGCAAAAGGAGGTGATAAATTATTGAGGGCCTTGAGATTATAACAGCGTGGTGGAGTTAAATGAGCTTCTGAGAGCTTCCTGGGAATCATCTCCAAACGCTGAAGTGCCCATGTGCTGCAAGTGAAGAAAGAGGGAAATACCCGAAGAACTGCCTGAAGCAAAGAAGCAAGCACAGCAATGATGGTCACTGAGCTAGCAGAAACATACTAAAGCTTGCAAAAAAAAAAGATTAAATTTTAGGTATGGGGAAACATACATTAGCTTTTATTGTTTTTATCTAGTACTCTGTATACCTTGTACCTTTGGGTGGAATAATAAATAATGCTTTCTTTGGGGAAAGCACAAGCAAGTTAGCTGTTGCCATAAGGTAGAAAGGGAGGAAAGCTTACGAAGTTACAAGCAAGTTGGGATTTTCTCTACAACATGTTCAGCGAAGAAGAGGGAGTGGCAGCTTGGTGGTGGAGGCAAGGAGTGACTGGTCCAATAACAAACCTGGTTGCTTGGGAGGTAAACTTGAGTGGGGGTTAAAGGATGAAAAGATCAACTTCTATAGTTGCAACTGTGACAGTCAAGAATGAATTGATGCTTTCACTGAGCTTTTTCCTCTGTGTACTGTTAAGGCTGGCTTAACAGACTCATTGTCTAGCAAGTATTGTCCTCAAGAGATAGTCTCCAATCCGATTATAATGCTGTCAGCTATTGGCAACCTGTACTTGATGGAGAAACTAGCTTCTTCTCATCTCATTTATATCTTACATAATTATGCTGGTTATTCTTGATTCACATCTGTGCCTGTGGGAAGCGAATCAGTCAGTGGATTGAGGCTTTTTTTGGTTCATGCTGGAGTTTAAGATCCTTCCTTTGTTCCTAACTTTATCCACTCATTTAAATGAGATACTCACGTTTTCTAGTCCTCATACAGGCTTTCCTAAATGTGAAATTCAAAATGTAGATCCAAATTTTACAAATTCCAACGTTTTCGGATTCAGCTTGTGGTAGGTATGGTAGTGAAAAGGGGCAAGTCCATGAAATAATACAAGGTCCTGATGTAGTCCATTCAAAGAATTATATCTATTGAATGAATCACCCTAAAACCAGATCAATTTAAAAGAACAGACTGTTTGCTTTAATTAACAATAAAAACTAGTTATCCTCAGAACTGAGTAGCTTTATTTGGCTTATTCACTACACAGAAATTGAATAGATTTAGATGTGGTTTAGAAGTGAGACATTATAAATTTAGGGCAATGAAAAAGGGGAATCCTAATTTCCAAACTGTGTGTACTGTGCAAACAGTATGGTTACAGTACATATTATTTTTGAAGCATGGAAATACCCTGATGTCTTTAACTGACCTGACCTTTCATCAGTCATTTTCAGATGGGCTTTATTCCATTCAAGAAATGGAATATTACGAAGTAAACCCCAAAATAATCAAGTCATAAACAGCTGGCCTGTCTGATTCATGGAACATTCAAGCCTGTCATGTTAAGTTCATAGGACATTCAGTCTCTTCATATGGTAACCAGGGCTCTGAGCTTCTCAGAAGTTAAATATTAGAAGCCTATGGTGTTGTGCTACTCATTCAATTTATCAAATATAGTTTTTCAAATATGTGTATCACCTTTGTCCAGAAAGATGCCATTATTTTTCTCGTGTAACTGATTTTATTTCTGACAATTATTTTATTTTTTAAATTATTTTTATTTTTATCAGAGTATTTTAGCT
>NW_009199441.1:19094-20388 GCF_000690835.1 Fulmarus glacialis | reverse complement strand
CAGGAATGCATCCCAACACCCACAGATGTCATTTAGTGCTGAAATTCAAGCACTGTATGCCTTCTGCCAGAGATGACACCCACTCACTAGGAATATTTATGCAGCTATATGGGCAAGGCCAGAACTGTGAACATACCTCATCCTCAGGAACACCCTGGCTTAGCGTTCTCAGCAGCTGCTCTGAGTCATAACGGGCAGGCATCCTAAGAGATTTCACCATGCTTCAGGGCAGAGTCAGGGCAGAGAGTCAGAGCAGGGACTGGTTGTATCTCCCTGCTTGAAAAGCTCCAGTCTGCCCAAAAAAATAGGGAAGAAAATGTGGCTCTCTCACAACCCTCCTTGCAGGCTGCATC
The DNA here is from genome assembly GCF_000690835.1 of Fulmarus glacialis. Lineage (NCBI taxonomy): Eukaryota > Metazoa > Chordata > Aves > Procellariiformes > Procellariidae > Fulmarus > Fulmarus glacialis. Next base: position 20,035 of record NW_009199441.1, on the reverse strand, counting down.
AGCCTGAAAACAAGGAAGAACCAGAGGTGAAATAATTCTTTCTTAGTTCAGATGGTAATGATCCCCAGGGCTCAAATGGGATGCTCTTCACTTGTTTTTTTCCCTCCCTACAGTTACTCCGAAGTTGAAACCAACATGTATTGTATGACTTTTTTTCCACTTTTTCTGCCTCCAGAGGGTGAATAGAGTGTATGGTCTAATATTACATTTTTCTAGGCAAAGGGGAGATGACACAGAGTGGCTTCTTTCTTAAATGTTGGTGCTCTTAGTTATATGTTAGAGAGGATTTATACCCAAAGAGAAGGTTTATTAATTGTGTTATAAAAGACTCTTAGCTATCCCAAAACATGATTCTGAACCTGACTGCGAAGCCATTACAGAGAATGCGGGTGTATTGGGTTTGTGTGGCAAGGTTTTGGTAGCGGGGGGGCTGCAGGGGTGGCTTCTGGGAGAAGCTGCCAGAAGCTTCCCCTATGTCCAATAGAGCCAATGCCAGCTGGCTCCAAGATGGACCTGCGGCTGGCCAAGGCCGAGCCCATGAGCGACGGTGGTAGCACCTCTGGGATAACATATTTAAGAAGGGGAAAAAGTTGCTGTGCAACAGGAACTGCAGCTGGAGAGAGAAGTGAGAATATGTGAGAGAAACAGCCCTGCAGACTTCAAGGTCAGTGAAGAAGGAGGGGGAGGAGGTGCTCCAGGTGCTGGAGCAGAGATTCCCCTGCAGCCCGTGGTGAAGACCATGGTGAGGCAGGCTGTCCCCTTGCAGCCCATGGAGGTTAACGGTGGAGCAGATATCCACCTGCAGCCCGTGGAGGACCCCATGCTGGAGCAGGTGGATGCCCAAAGGAGGCTGTGACCCCGTGGGAAACCCGTGCTGGAGCAGGGTCCTGGCACAACCTGTGGACCCATGGAGAAAGAGGAGCCCACGCTGGAGCAGGCTT
>NW_009199441.1:0-18851 GCF_000690835.1 Fulmarus glacialis | reverse complement strand
GGTGAGCAGTCGTCCCCCTGAGGAGGAAGGAGCAGCAGAGACAACGTGTGATGAACTGACCGCAACCCCCATTCCCCGTCCCCCTGTGTTGCTGGGGGTGGAGGAGGTAGACAATTTGGGAGTGAAGTTGAGCCTGGGAAGAAGGGAGGGGTGGGGAGAAGGTGTTTTAAGATTTAGTTTTTATTTCTCATTACCCTACTCTGATTTGATTGGTAATAAATTAAGCTAATTTCCCCAAGTCAAGTCTGTTTTGCCCATGACAGTAATTGATGAGTGATCTCTCCCTGTCCTTAACTCAGCCCACGAGCCTTTCATTATATTTTCCCTCCCCTGTCCAGCTGAGGAGGGGAGTGATCGAGCGTTGGTGGGCACCTGGCATCCAGCCAAGGTCAAACCACCACAGCAGGATAGGCAGTATTTTTTAATATTTGCAGTTTTGTAGAAGTTGATGATTTTCCCACAGCATTTGTTGCACAAAAAGAGGTGTGTATAAATGAGAGCAGGTAATTATCTGCTAGAAGAAAATGACGTCTATTTGCCATTGATATATAGTAGAAACTACCAGATTTGCACACACTGTTATACAAGCGTTTAGGATAGCCACTGCATTCTTCTAAAGCTGGTGTTTGGTTTCTGGATATTTTTCTCCTTCCCCTGAACTGGGAACCTGCCAACCTCAATGGAAGGAAGGGATTTGAAATGCTTACTTATTACAGGCCACATTTCTATACAGATATGTTTGGATGGGCCACTGCAGCTCTTGTTTGCAGTCACCCAGACCACTTCTCTTTCCTTTACATATTCTGTGGTGGAAGCCACCTAATTCTTTTGGTATCTCACATAATTGAGACAATTACGGCAGTTGTGTGTATGACGATGCATTGAACATTGGTATTACATAAACATTTAATTGGAATGGGGGCTACCAGACCAGTTTCTATAATTTAAATATTTTAGCTGGAATAGAGAAGACATCCTGGGGCATGGCCATATGCCAGCTCTCAGTACTATTGAGAGTAGAAACTGATAAGATGTAGGAACTTCTGGCACATGGAATGGTGAATATGACTGAAAAATCATTGTCTTAGTAAATGCCAATATTTTAATGGAAGCAACAGTACTATGCATAGAATATGTGAGTACGCACTGCCACTGCCAAAAAAAGATATAAAAAATTTTGCCTTTAGGTTTATTCTCTGTACTGCTTTCCCACTAGGAATCTTGATAATGGAAATGTACAAAGTTATCATTAATAACAGTGAATTTCATGAATATAATCACTATCAGTACATGCTTAGGATATAGATGAGTTACACAGTATATCCCTATCATTGATCATGTACGTGGGAACCATTAAAATGTATAAAAAAATTTAAATGATTAATCACATTCCAAACACAGTGTGAATATAATGAATATAAATATTATATGTGAGGGAGAAGGAGTTGTTTAAAAAAAACCTTTATTTCTGATCAAAATAACAGAAGAAATATCATTTATCTCGTCACTTTTAACTTTGAATCAAGTCTTCTAAGTTTGAGCAAATTAACTGCAAACTGATAAGACTTTAGTGCAACAGGTGTGCAATTAAGGCACAACAAAAGAGGGTTTATTAGACTCAGAATGTCATTTGGAAGTTTTAATTGCCTTTGCAAGCTAGGGGAAAGTTCATTCTGAATGTTTTACTTATCTTCTAGGAACCATAATTATGTCAGAAGAATTGCAAGATGCTTTAGATAATATGTATGATGCTAGAATTCCAAAACTATGGTTTAGGATTTCCTGGGAGTCGGCTACTTTAGGATTTTGGTTTACTGAGCTTCTTGAAAGAAACCAGCAGTTCAGCAATTGGCTGCAGGATGGCCGACCAAATCAGTTCTGGATGACAGGATTCTTTAATCCACAGGTAAGACTACCAGATTGATCTTTCTAACTCCTATGTAACAGTTAAATTAGACCTTCAGACAACTTCAAGCTGACTCAATCGTGACTATACGAAGTGTAATCTAAATTCGATTTTTAGCATAAATGTAGGATAAATTAACTTCAACAGCTATTGAAGAAATTTTTGCTAGACCAAAATAACTGTACTGAAATAATGGAATGCATCTTCTGGTTGCTTTAATTATAGTGTGGAAATTGGGTAAATACATCTTTTCACATTTCAATGTTATCCTCCTTTTTTCCCCTCCTCTGTTACAGTAATCTGTTTTTCATTCATTGTATGAAAATCTCTTTGAGTACAAAACAAGGTAAGTTTCAAAACTTTGACATAGGAAAAAGAGATTTGGACTTGGCTCTCAATCCTTGCAAATCAGTTCTTTAAAATGGAAGGTTTGTTATTTATACCACCTCAGAATTATGCCAGACTTGATCTGCAGAGACATATAAAAAATACAGCCTCTCGCCTGCACCATCTAAAATAAAAACCTGGCACAAAATGAAACACAAAAAAGGGAACAGCTGAGAACAGAATTAAAAGAAGTAAAGCATACATACCTAGATGATGTGTAGTTTCTTTGCACAGCTATCCGCACTCATTAAAGCTTTTTATGATTCACAGATGTTTGTGGGAAGTAGGAGTTGTGGAAGTGAGTCATTGTGAGAGTATCCAGCCAACAGGTTTCTGTGAAGCCTTAGCAAAAAGCTATTTTAAAGATCTATTTTAATCTCAGTCCTTGTTAGCAATGCAAAAGCTAGCTGAAACAGCTGCCTAGAATAGAGAAAGCAACAGTGGCAAACATTCTCTAGGACTACTGCTGGGAAATATCCATCTATCATCTATCCTGTCTGTGTCAGCTGTCTGCCAATACCACTTAATAGCATGGAAGTGTGTTCACAGAATCCCTGAGCAAAGGGTTCCCAAGCAAAAATATGAAGGAGAGGAGTAGGAGTTTTAATAAAACGGTTATGCTTCCGTACTTGGTTTGTTAGCAACACATTGATAATGGCACTCTAAAATATTCCTAAGTAACTTTTACAATGATCAGGCTGGATGCAACCCTATTGGTTTTGTTGGTGTTTGCTTTTGCACTACAGATGAGCAAGATGTGGTACAGATTTCGTACTGATCATTTTAGCTGGCTTATTTGTGCTTTGGGGTTGTGTCAGTTCTGAAATTTTGCCAGCCCAAATTGGGCATCCTATATTTTTTTGGATCCATACATCTGGATTTCTCAAAAAAGCTGCCAAATAATCAGAGTAAAATGTCCCCAAACAAGTTGTGATTTAATGGACCATAGTAAGTGAGAAAGCCTCCAGAAACACAAAAATTAAACACTTCATAACACGTAGTTCTAAAAGTCCCTAAATACATAATGTGCAGAGAAAAAAATCCGAGAATGAGATGTGCTTACCTGATTTAAACATTTATTTGTGCTGACAATCAAAGCTTAAGAATCAGATGGTTGTTATTATAGTCTCCATTTTCTGTAACCCAGGCTATGGGAGTGGCTCTTTCTACAAGAAATTCATCTGAGCAAAGATTCCTTTTCTATTTAATTAACTATTATTTTGTTAATAGTCATATTGCTGTGTTTAAAATCAGTATTTCATATGTTAAGAAAATTCATTTTCATCTTCTCAAGCAAGCTGAGGTGATGAAGTATTAGTGCTGCAGTTCTAATGGCTTGTTTGTAATACCTGAGAAATTGTCAGTAAAATCCTTTCATTTGTGAGATGAAATGCAGCTCCTAAGTAATTTGTAATTTGCCTGCTTGCACAGATCTCACTGTTTGCTTTATAGTCAATGGATAAATGCCATGGATAACACTAGACAGTAAAGTAGATTTATAGCACTGGGAGAACGAGGCATTTTGGCAATAAAAAATAATATAGGACCTGACTCTGCCTCTTCTTGGACTGTTTATACACTAGGATAAATTCAGTAATTTCACAGAAGTTAATCTTTATTTATAGTGATACAAATGAGAGCAGGCTCAGGCTTCTATGTAGAAGAAACCTTATTCGATGTATGTGTCTGCATTGGGCCGACATAACTAGGGTGAACAAAACAAGAAGTGCTATGAATTTTCTTCCCTCCTGGAAGTTAATCTGATGTTACTGGATTTTTTCCTCAAAAAACTTGACACTATGCATATCTCATTTCTACCTCCCAATTTCCATATTGTGGCTGATACTGTTTTATTGTTTCCTTGTTTGCATCTCTGTACCCAGTTGCTGTCACTTGTTCTATATATGGATTTTAAACCCTGTGAGGCAGAACTGTCTTTCTGGTTGCTTAGCATAATGAACCCTCAGCCTATTTCTAAGACCCTTAGATGCCAAAGCAATGTGAATACTAATAAGAATATGAAGTACAACGCCTCCATTCCTCAGTGCCCACTTAATTCTAGTAAACCTGCCATAATTTGCTTGCTGTAGAAACTGCAAAATAAGTGACAAACAAGGAACGTCCTAAGCAAGGTAAAGGACAGAATATGGTTGTGAAAGCAATAGACTTAACTGATTTCCGTATTTCTTGTCATAGCTTCCATGGATGCCTGCTTCTCCCTCACTAGAAGGTTCAGAGTTAGTTTGCATGGATTGTTACAAGGCAAAGCGACAAAGCTTTAGCAGCCTTCAGTGAGCGGGCCAGGGAGAAGTTCAGGAAAAGGCAGGTGAAGAAAGAAGAAATAATTTTCCCCATTTCTGAAATCTCAACATGTCCCCCCTGAAACCTCCCCCCCCTGACCCCCCCAAAAAAACCAACAGGGCAAAGATTACCAGAAATCAAAACAAACGTCATGGCAAGTGGTCCATTATGTCCCTGACAGAGGGTTTTGGGGGGAGCCAAGTCCTCAGCCGTACAGTGGCACCTCAAGTCACTTGATTCTTTCTTGCTATTTATTGTGCCGTTCACCTGCTCTGGGATACCCAGCTGGGCCTCCAGCTCACAGCTGTAGTCTTTAAACACTGTCTAGGACGCATTCAAATGAGCAGATAAGTGTTACAAGTCCCACTGCAGACAGCGTATAAGTCCTGCCATCTCTGTAAGAATAGTCTGCAGTCTAAATCTTATCCCTGAAGACAACTCACAGCTCCAAGCTTATTCTAGTGTTTCCACAGTGCCTTTGAACTGATTCCCTTAATACAGTCATTGCTCTGTCCTGTCCTCTTCAGGCTCTTCTTTCTTTAATATTTCAGTTTATCTGGGATCCAGTAGCCTTATGGGACCTTCTGGCAGCGAACACTTCATGTATTTTAAACTATTGGTACTAGCATGTTTCTACAAATTAAAATTCCACAAATTAACTACAAGGATTCTGCTTTCATTTAATGGCATTTTTGATAGACGAACTTGGCCTTTAATCCTGTCTCGCTTAGCTACATGCTAGAGCTCTCAACTACTTCAAACGCAAGTACAATTATCTGTGCTATCACAAAACCTTTTTAAAACACTTGTCCTGAGGTCTCTGGAATGATTTTAACGAGAAGCAAACAATGTCAGTTAACCCAAACACCTGAGTTCATGAACGTCATCTCATGTTCTCATAACTTGAAGGATATTGCATAGCTACAAAGTGCTTAGCATGTGCAGTAAGCACTCCAGTCCCAGCAGCCAGAGATTGGCCCCTGCATTCAGTAGACAAATGTGCTCGTGTTTCCGCATCGGACTTCATTCAGTTCATGTGGCCCTAACAGTAGCTCAACAGAGCATTGTGCGCTGTGGTTACTGAAGAAAAATAAAAAGCTTGTTCAATTCCCTCATTGCTTCTGATTTCTTCCTAGCTGTACTGTTGGCTCTCTAATACCCACCTTTGTGTGTTCTCCACATGGCTCTGTATTCTCCCATCTCTGTCTCCAGATACCTTCTTTCTCTGCTCTGAAATCTGTCCTGAAACTTCTTCCTTCCTAGCCGTCCTTCTCAGTAAGTCCCTCTTGCTCTTGCATCTTCAGTATTGGTGTTTTATTCATTCACCTCATGGCTATGCAAATGGCGTACATCCACAGCATGTCCACTGGAAGTGCAAAGCAGTCTATACTCTCCTGTCTTTTAGGACTAAGGTCCTTCCCATGTACTGCAGTACATGCACATGGACAGTTATATGAGAGAAGCTAACCAGCATCTTCAGCCTGTCTTGTCTTGTGATAGCTTGTAACCATATCATGAGATTGTAGGTCTTTAGAACAGAAAGTGAGTTTCATTCTGTGCTGCTGAAGTGCTGTGAGTTTATCTTGCTGGTGTCTACAATAGTATCTTATTGTAGTATATTAAGGCTTTGCATGGAGCAAAGTGACAGAGGCATTTCACTATTTAATTGCATACTTCCAGTTTGTACTTCCTTTGTATTCTGTAAAATGGTTCATGATTTGTTGACTGAAAAGCAATTTTACAATGTTCGTATAAGGAAAGGTGAGTAATATGGCACATGAAATACCAGTGTTATTTGTGGCTTAGCAATTACCTGTATTTGGAACCTCACAAACCACATTAATCTGGCAGCCTTGTAAACCTCTCTCCATCTGGCTGATTGTAAAGTAGGCATGTGAGGTGATGTGAATTATACACGCAGCTTCCGATATGTTAAATAAGCCGATTTGGTGGCTTCCCAGCACCAACACATGCACACCAAGTATATAAGAATGCATGGTACTGGGAAAATGTAGGAAAGCACTGGATTTACACAACTGAATTTAGTTTTGTATGCAGATAAAATTCTGTGGGCTGAGGTTTTATACTGCTGTGTAGGGAAAAAAAGTTTGAAATGGGTAAGTTCAAGTATTTTAAAACACTCTATGTCATATTCAATCTCCTTAGGGATTCCTAACTGCTATGAGGCAAGAGACGACTCGCATGAATTTAGCAAAAGGGTGGGCACTCGACAGTGTTGTTTTACACAATGAAGTGACCAAGATGATGAAAGAAGATGTTGCTGGCCCTCCTCCTGCTGACATTGGTGGGGTTTACATATACGGCCTTTTCCTCGAAGGGGCAGGTTGGGACCGCAGAAACAGTAAGCTGGTCGAGTCGGCACCAAAGGTAAGGATCAAGTGAGCGTGATTGACTCTGGCATAACATGGTGTGCTCAGAGAACACCAGGAGGTATTTGTGAAACCAGCAGTGGTTTCACAACAGGTTTTAAGAGGGTAAAACACTAGCAGGGCTGGGAAGAGGACAGATTGTTTATCCATCAGAACTGACAAAAAGACTTCTGTCAGAAAATGAATTTAGGATGCGCTGCACTACAGCAGACCAGATGCCAGGCTTCTTGGCTTCAGGGGCCCTAGAAACACAGCTATGTTTGAATAAAATAGTGCAACCCATAGTCAGCCTTCTTTTGACTGACCAAATGGGACCCTATCACAACTTCCAAAGCCCAGGACTGTGTTTGATGACAGCTGCTGTGGAGGTCAGTGTTTGGATGACTAGAAATCCCTGGCATTTGTTTTTGAATAGGAGGAAGAGTATTAGTTCTGGGCTTATGCTCAGTTATCCATGCATGGAGTTACATTTTACTGATGTGACTAAGCAGATTTAAAACTTAGCTATGGAGTAGTGATTAGATGCTGTGGTCACTGCCCAGGGAAAGCTGCCATTGTCTGCACTGGTAAACTTTTTCCAAACCAGTGATAACTGTCCTGCAATTGGAGTTGAGGTAATTCCTCTCCATAGGTAAAACACTTCTGTGTCGGGCTGAGAGCAAACTTTTCCAAACCAAACCTTGCCAGCTGTAGCTTCTGGTGACAGCTGTTGCCTGGTTTGCCAAAAGACACCTTCAACCATGGAGTTTACTCTAGTGCTCTGGAGTCTTTAGCGAGCCTCCATGTTGCTCTTGGGTTTGGGTCTTTTTTTTCCTACTGCCAATGAATACTTTATATTGCTGGAAGACCTGAGGAGATCTAGTCTGGATAAACACCCAAGAGGCACCTTGGATTTTTGAAGCTCCACTGCCAGCAGTGCAGAGGTAACAAGGAGGCTTGCTAAATGCAGTTTGGCCTTTGTAGCTCCAGTCCTGCCATTCAGGGAACAGGAGGTGGGGAAAGAATTGGGAACACTAGCCAAAGGGGCAAAGGACTGGAAAAAAGACAATGGTTTCTCTCCCTCCTAGAACCACCTTGTCGTTTTTCCATCTACTTCCATGGCGTGCAGTTTTCCAGGTTTCTGCTGCTTTCTTTTCCTTCCAGGCTTCTTGACATCTGTTGTCCTTGAGCTGCCACTGGCTTACAGTTAGGGTCAACGTAGTAGTGAGCATAGGACTTGTGTTCTCCTGTGTACCTCTGGTGAGGTGCTGGTGCTTTTGCTGAAGGCCATCACTGAGTCTAGTTCCAGCATTTGGAGTTCAGACGCCCTATCCTGCTTCTCTAATGCTGAGCCCCATGTCTCTTTTAACATTCTCAGGTGCTGTTCACAAGTCTTCCTGTAGTCCATGTGTATGCGGTTAGCACAACAGCACTACATGACCCAAAGAAGCAACAAGGAAGTGTGTACTCCTGCCCTGTCTACAAAAAGCCCCGGAGAACAGATCTGACGTACATTTTCTCTTTGTATCTGAAAACAGTGCAGAATCCTGATCACTGGACTTTACGGGGGGTTGCACTGCTCTGCGATTCAAAATAAGGACCAACAGGTAGCTATAGAGAAAGAACCACCTAGGAAAATTAATCTGCAGCCAGTAGGACTTTTATTGTTGTTAACAAAGTGGTGGCTACTTTCTCATAGGGGTATGGGAATTAACAAGTGACGTATAGAGATTGTGTTAATTACACATAGATCAGTTTACTCTGTTCACAGCAAAAATGCTAAATGTATTTAACCTGGGAATATCAGAGGGAAAACAGTTGCAGGTGTGAAATTTGGCAACTGTTATAAAGCAAGTGAGAATATAATCAACTAGCTTGCTCATAATGGCTACACTAGGAAAAAAGTGCTTATGATAGTAACAACTGCTCTAAAATTTATGGTGGTTCTTTTGTAGATGTTATCTTTTCTTCTTAATACAAGACTTCTTCATAATATGATATAATTCTTCTTAAATTCAACTTTGCAGTTAAAAACTTATCATCCATAGCATTATTAAAGCTGTAATGAGAAGTAAATTAAACATATGGTAAAACTTTATGTTTATCTGCATGTATTCCAATGCACAGTTCCTTTGATTTTGCTTTTATAAACTTACTGGGTGGTTTTACAAACGGATGCTACCATTTCCTTGAATAGTCACCTGTTTATGCTAACTATCATAGAAGTTGTACAAACAGGTGAGTTTATTTTTGCACAAGCAGTGGCCTTTGCACATATTAACTCATTTCTAAACCTATATCCCATTATAAGGAAGATGTGCACACCCCCCATTATTAGCAAGAAAAAGGTTTTGAAACTCTTCTCAGAGTCAACACATCTGAACACCACTTTGGCTCTATTAGTATTTGCTCCATTGGCATTAGTGCCTGAATCCTGCAAACTCAAACCTCTTAACTGCTTTTTACTCTGTATTTTGCATCAGCTTAGGTAAAAAAAAGTAGAAGACACACAGGCCATTTCTGGGAGTAGATTCACCTGAAATGGTGGAAATAATTTTTGTTTGTTGCTACCATTGCTGCCTACCCTGTAATTGAAGGGTGATTTCTACTTCTCTTTTAATAGACAGACAACTATTGGCAGAAAACGTTTTTCACTAGCACAAATTCAAAGCAAAAGAAATTGCTGTTGGATGTTATGAAAGAAGGACTTGCAGTGAGTGCTTTGCTAATCACTTGTTTCCTCCTTGTAAACACTTTCAATTTTTGTATAAACACTTCAATTTCTTTTCAGTTGGTGTCTAAGAAAGTAGTTCATCCTTTTCCATAACCAGTTTTACTCTGCAGTTAGCAATTGCAGGGCTCTTCCCGTGAGGAAGTTTGATATTCACACTCCCACCCACAACTAAGCAGAAAGTGCCAGATTTCTTCTTGGAAAACAAAGCAGAGAGGGACAGGGTCCCTTTCTCCCACTGAGCCCGGAGCAGCACTTGTTTCACACGCAGTGCCAGCGAGATTATCTTACCAAGTGAAACCACCTGTTCAAAAAATATACACCAGGCCTCCTGCACTACAGCTGTACATCAACCAATTTCATTGAGAATTTTGTTTCTGAGAAGGGTGAAGGTTTGGGCTTCAAGATGATTGCTCTTGGAAATTATGAAGAAGATAAGGAATTATGAAGAAGATAAGGGGGACTTCAAGCAGCAAAAGGCTGTGCTGTTGTATAGAAGTTGAGGTTGTAAACCATAGTGTTCTCCCCATCCCCTACCTGTATGAGAAGATATGGAGTAAGTTAACTTTGATCTCCTGGTACCTGTAAAATTCAAGTCAGTAACATTGATAATAACTTAAAATGAAGAGTGTACATTGAATACTTTGCCCTTTGTGCACATTGAAATACTTGCATTGAAGTACTTTTCACTACTTGCTATGAAAACAAATCATCCTCTGAACACTTGAAGTTAGAAGTAAACATTAAAAAATACATATTTGATAGAGGTTATATGCGGTGCTACATGATAAGCTCCATGGAAACTGCATCACTTCCTTTCTTTGTCAAGTAAAATGAGAAAATTAAATGCTATATAAAGAAAACCTATAGGCAATTATGTTCTAGCACTTAGTGTTCTGCTGTATAAAAATGCAAAGAAATAGCTTCTTTGAACTTTAACATTTTCATTTCAATAACTAAACCCCGTTTGTCAGTTTAGGAAAACGTCAAATCTTGCAGAACAGAATGCAGGCCATATTACAGAAGAACCAGACAAATCATACAGTATTTCACTGAAGATAGCTATAGTTTCATATGGAACTGGAAGAAGAACATACAGTTGCCTGGTTCCAGAAAAGGCTTCCTATAACTAGTAAAAAACCAACCAAACAAACCCTCCAATCTATCCTATAAGCAAAACCTTTTTTTCTTTTTGCATGTAATTACAATTGTAATGTAAGATGTACAATTTACTGTTGAAAAAAAGGTCTTCGTGTCTCCCTCTCTTGCCCTGTCTTGCCCTTCCATTCAGTGGAGTTGCTGCTTCCAATCTGACAACATTAATTTGTTTTGAAATGTCACTGACATAGTGTAACATTGACCTTCCCCAACCAGTGTTCCCTAGTTACTATTGCTAAAGCTGTTTCACCTCAAATGTGATGTACACCAGACTAAATGAAAGAACTGGCAGGCAGAATATTTGAAATCAAACTAATTATATTTAAATTATAGATTAACAATTAGCTGGGAGTCCTCAAGCAATGTATATAGATAACCAAGTTATGTTCTGCTGTTAAAATGAATCTGAGATATTAAATACATTCATACAGCTTTTGGCAATATTGTACAAGTTTCACACAGATAGTTATGGCTAACATTGCTTTAGACAAGTGCTTTGAAGGCAACTCCGTTTAAGAATGAAGAGAGCAATACAGTCCTGCACACCATGTCAGCATAGCGGTCGTATTTACAAACATATCTGATGTCAGGGCATTGGCTCCCGAGTGTTGCAAATAAATAGCGTTCCATACTCCAAAGGGTGTCTGTCTCATAATCCCTGAGGCTGTGGCTGGTCGATAACGATGATGATAGGAAACAAAGAATTGGGTTATGGATTGGCCCTGTACTTCAGCAGCTTTGTAGAATAGATTTTAATTGCAGTGAAGCACAGAGAATGGAAAACAAAACAATTCCCTGGTCTGGTCAGTTATGTTCATAAGCCCTGTGATCCTCTGGATAGGGTGAAAATTCTTTAAAAGATCTCGAGGAAACTTCAGTTACAATATTCTAATTTTTTTCTCTATTTATCCAGAACCCACGCATTAATCTTATTCCTTGTTTACTGCTTCATACCCTTGTCTTTGTCACAATCGCATCTTTCTGAAACATTGATATGATACCTCATTCTCTTTTCCTCCTGCTATTCCACATTTAATGTGTCTTCTGCTTTTTTATTCTTACTCCGTAAGTGCAGAAAATGCATTGCTTACGTACACCAAACCTTCCTCTTCCAGAACTCTGGAAATAATCTTTTGTCATTTCAGGAGCTTCTCTTTTCCACTGAGAAGAAACACAATTTACTCAAAAACCTATCATTCCTGCCACATTTTGTCACACCCTGGATAAAGCAGGAATTTCCTCCTCCTGCTGTTTCAGTGAGAGCCCTTAAACGAAAAGATCTGTATAGCTAAACGGGTGTTTTCCGTACTTCTTCCTTTCGCTAATATGAATTAATAGCTTTATTATTGTTTTCTGGTTAGATGATAATGGAAATAATTTTTATACTGTTGTACATAAAACTAAAGAGAGTGAATAGGCTGTAAAGTGACTGCTAAATCAATCTTGAAAATACAGCAGATTTCCATCTCCCTTTGACATGCGAGTTCCATTTGGGTTAATGATGGCTATCGGCACTCTGCAAGACAGAGGGGGAGCCCCTTCATTCAGTTTGCATGGCTTGGCTTTGTCAGGAAGAAACACTACAGACACCCGTGTAAATGGTAGAACACCACCAACACATGTTTTGTGATATAACAGAAATTCACACCTTTTTCTAAAGCTGAGTGAATACATACTGTGTTACCTTTATCTTTTGTTCGGTAAGGATAGTATGGTGTGTTTGCTAATTGATTCCTTATGCCGATTGCTTTAAGTCTAGCAAAGGGACATCATCACTTCCTCCTCCTTCTTTTCCTTCCTGCTTAAGAACAACTTCTGGGATTGTCACTCCTTTTTCAGTAGACTGGGAAGCACCTTTTGTTGCACTATTCTTGTCTTTCTTTACCTTAGTGATCACTTCTGTGTAAGAGATTTCTTCAGTGAAGGGCTCTGCTGCTGCGAGCTCAGAGGTGATGTGCACACCGGCTTCCTGGATCCCCTCCTGACCTTCGGCTCCTGTTCGTTCTTTATTTTTTTTATGGATCTTGAACGTCTCCTTCGTTGGGGCAGCTTGTGAAATGGTCTTCTTGATCCTTATCCCAGATTGTTTCAGTCTCTCTCCTGACTGCCTGATCCTCTCTCTCCTCTCAGGGGTCACTATTCTAGTTCGAAGCCTGTTTACCTTCTTGCCAAAATTTTGTCTCGTCTTTTGGATATTTTCCCTTGAAAATGCCTTTTTGATGTCATCTATACGCCTCATGCCTGATTTCTTGAACTGGGTTGCTTTGCTTTCTTCGATATAATATTCTTCATCAGAAGACAGATCATCAGGTGGGAAGAAATCATCCTCTAGAGTTTCCCCTGCTGTCCTCTCTTTGATAACAGAGAGAGATGAAGGACACTCGGTTTCCTCCTGTGAATGAAAGCACAGAGTCATCTTCCGGAAAGTGTGTTTTAAAAAGATGGTCATCAAGCATTTTGTTTGTTGGTTTGTAGTTAATTAATGCTAACTGAAACACAATATTGTAACAAAGTATGGTAGGCTTGTACCATCGTATGTGATCTATACAGAATACAAACGGCAGAGAAAACCTTTGACAACTTCTGTAAAGACATTACTCTGATTAAAGATTTCTTTTGTGGTTCTGCCTGAAACTAATGAATGCCATGGTCCTGTGTGTACTGGCCCCTAATGGTTTTCAGAGCAGATTTGTCTAGTTCTTTTTTTTTTTTTTTGAAGCTGATCTGCTTCTCAGGGATTAGGCCTAGATCCATTATTCCTCACCAATAAAAGTAGACATCCTGTAGATAAAAGAGGCTCATGTGCTTGTGTCAGCTCTACACTCTCCAAATGAATGCCTCAATGATACCAGTAGCTTCAGTCCGTTACCGTCACCAAGACAATAGCACATTTTTGACTAATTGGAACTTAGCAAACATTTCTGTTGCTGCCCAGAAGGGGATGAACCCCAACATACTAAGTTACACGTGCTGACTCCACAAGGAGACAAAGTCACTAAAGGAATGAGATGTTATTCGCTAAAGCCAATTCCATATAATTCACCCAGCACCTGCACCATTGCTGAGATGAACTTGACTTGTTCCATCTGGAGAAATATCAATGACCCAGAGCAAGCATCTCTATCTCCTGTGGTGAGTTTGGTGACCTGTATGAGCATGTGGTATTAGATATTTATATTATACATATGATACATATTAGCTGCATGCTTGGAAGTGGTGACTATCGTAGGTATCTTAGCACTAGGAATGGATGTCGCCCCTCCAAAGAAAGACTGCTAGAGGCTCAAAACTCAAAGATACACAGACGACTTTCAAAAGCTGTCCACAGTAAACAGATAATTTGCCAAGAATCACTTAGTGGTTAAGGACGTGCAAAAAAAAGGAACAAAGCTTGTAATGGAAGGATTCAGTAGTATGATTTATCTGAACAGGGAGAATCTCCTAAGAGAGTTCATCCCCTGATCTGAAGACTGCTGTCTGCATGGACATTATGAATTTGTGGCTCACTGTCAGTGAGGCACTTCTGTCTAGAAGTACTAGTGTATGCAGAGTAGAAAACCCATAACTTGTAGGAGGTGTATGAGATGGACAATGCCAGCCCCTTCTTCCCTACTAGCTGTTTATGTGCATGTGCATGTGCTCTTCTCCGACGAGGAGCAGCCCTTTAGGGTCCAGACAAGTACAACAGCTATGTAAAACTTCTATAAGCTGTTTCCCGTTAGTAGTAACTACTTCAGCTGATCTCTAAGGCATGACAGTGTCTGGGCTCTATCCTTAGCATTATTACCTTAATGCAGAAAATAGGAGAGATATTAGAAGTTGTGAACCCATGAAGAATGGCTCAGTCTTACTGAATATTTTGCTGTGAACTGATTTCCGGCCAAAAAGACGTCTGTCATTTTTCGCAGTGACTCATTAGTAGCAAGTCATGTTTAATGTTATTTTACAGAGTACTAGCAATATGTAAAATAAAATACATTAAGCTATTTGGCAGATAAAGCCCACTTAAGAGTCTGTCATCATGCCTTGCCTTCATTAAAAACCCTCTAGTAAAATAGTTGTTAATGCTTAGAAAAAATAGGGACGAGTTATGTTGCATTGATTACAGCAGAATGTTATTCAACTCATGGAACAAAACTACAATGCTTTGCTAATAATAATCTTCATTAAAATGTGCAAATTAACATTAATTATATAAAGACTTCTATATACAAACATAATCCCTTCTTTTCTGAAAATGAACTAAAACACAGCTGGATAATAGTTCCTCAAAGTTTGTAAATTATAGCCCGCTCCTTCAGCTGAAATGGTAACAAAAATGTTTCCAGAATGACTGTTCTGAAATTTCAGTACATACAGAAATGAATACAATATGGTAAATAGGGTATGCTGTTCATATGAAGATTACTTTTTAAAAAGAGAGAAGGCGGAGAGACTATTTTCTCTGCAATATTTAAGCTGTCTTCGTTTGGAAGAAGAACAAATTTTTCTGTACTTTTTGTCAATTGTTTGCCAGATTTTTATTGTATTTAGCTTAATAGTCTATTAACTAAAGAAGAGAGCGTTTTAACTTTCATACACATGTGTTAGAGTTAAGACTTATGAAGAATAACGTGTGAGATGAAGGCCTTGTAGACAAGACACAGAAACTAGAGCTGCAGGTCCTGAGGAACATTTTTCATTCTGCTATAGACTCTGAGAATGATCTTTGCCAAATCTCTGATTTTCTCTTTTTCCGTGGTTTCTGCACACATCTTGCAGAATCAAATGTAGCAAGGCTAAAAATTAGTGTGAGTTTCTATCTCCTCTCAAGGTTTCTGGATGGAAGATGTTACCAAAGTGGAAAGTATTAGTGAAACTGGCTAGCGTTAGGGGGGTTTCGTAATAAAAATACAGTGATTTAGGCTCAGTAGGAGAGCTTTCTCATCTGCTTCCTTTCTCTCTCCTGCCCCTCCCCATTTCTTCTTATCACTAGGTATCAGTGGGGTAGAGAGAAGGTAGGAGCTCATCCTTCCTAAAGCAGGAACGATAAGTTTTAGCAGCAGGTGGGAAATTGATGGGGTCAAAGCATATAGCTACCAGCTCATCTATAGACTCACTAAAAGGAAAGACAAAACACCTACTGATTTCAGTTGCATAGGACAAAGCCCTAAACTGGGTGACCGCTTTCTTCTTGAAAGCAGATGGGACTGGAAATAGCAGGGCTGGGCTGCCCAATCTTAGAGGAGGGTGAGAAGGTGTTGAGCAATTGATGATGCTACTTGCAAGCTTTTAGTTAGAATTCTACTTAAGCATTTTGCTAGGAGGGACTCGTGTCTGCCACCACTACCTCATGGGAGGTAAGGGAGGATCTCCAAGCTAAATTTGTAAGTGCTCAAATAAAATGAAGACAGGAGATTATTTCACAGTAAAAGATTATACCAAACAGTCAGGTATTTTTAACCTGATTTCCTGATGAGAAAGGAGTGCAGTCATGTGGTCTCTCTGTTGGTTAATACAAAGGACATGTGCTCTGCTTGCCTTGCCTAGGGGCAAAAAACAGAGACATGCACATGTCAGAACCAGAAACCAAGAAATAAATCTGTGGAAGCTCATCACTCCTCCTAGATGGAGCACCTGGAGAGGGTGCACCCTGCAGAGGGTGCTCACACTGGTCCTGGTATGCTCGTTGGCCATAGTCTGAAAAGTTAGCCCACCACTCAACAAACTGAAAATAGACCTGAGCCTTTCAAAACAAAACAATTTTTTTCCTTCTTCTCCAAGAAAAAAGTTGGGAAATCAGTCATATAAGTGGTTGATTTGGAAGTTGTCTTTTTTTTGTACAAAAAGTGTAGCGTATATGCTCACATTACGCAGCTCCCACCTTCTCACCCTTACACGGCCTCTCCACTAACACGTAAACATTTGGGCATTTTCCACCAATTTGAGAAGGGAGCTGAGTTCAGACATGAAGAAATAAGCTTTCTGCTGAGGAGCCTGCTGTGTTGTGAGTCATTCCGTCTGTCCTCCCAGCTGACGTCTGTCCTGAGCAAACACGCCAGTGGCTCAGGTACCTTGCTTGTAGATCTGGACCCGATGTTTTTGGCAGGTGATGAGTGCTGAGGGTGCTGAGAAGAGGGGGGCTGTGTTATGAATGGGTGTAGGAGGGGAGAGGGGAGAAGGGAGTCAGATGAGATGTTGCGTTGTGGAAACTGGAAATATTTTGGAAAAATGCATGTATGTGGAAGGAAATGAGGTCTGGAAGGAGAAAGGCTTCAGGTTCTGTGGTAGCAGAGGAAGGACTGAAGGCATCAGTTGCAGTGATAAGGGGAAAGCCTGGAGACCTTTGCAGTCTAGCCGGGCAGGGAGAGGCCACAAAGCTGTAAGGTTAGTTAGATCCACTGCTTACGAAACAACTTTAACAAAGAAAACTTAAAGGTATAAAATCGTAACAGAATGATAGTACAATTCAGGAATGGCTGGTGATGCCCCTGGCCCAGAAAGTTTGCTAAGAAAGCATTTTAAACCTGAACTTTGGCTTTTCCTAGTTTTTGAGTATTTAACTTCTCAAATATGCCTAGCCATAGAAGTTTGAGTTTTTAAGGGCCTGGCTGAAACCAAAGTAAACACATGAGTAAACCTCAGCTTTGGTGAAGGCGGCCAGCATGGCGTTGATTTGAATGGATGGCTCTGGGGACAGTGAATATTGAAACGCAGATGTTTCCAACACTGGATTCCCAAGAAAGTCTGACTCCATCATTGCCATTTTCACGCTCTGCTCCCATTTCAATTTAACTGACAATTAGAAAATTTTTGAAGGGACATAGTCTGTGTCCTTCACACACTCCTTTCGTCTGCAAACTTTTCATCAGATGCCAAAATTCTGGCTGCTCTGCACCCACGCGTGAGGGCGATGACCAGTTTGCAGGCACTGCCGGCATCTCCCGATCTCAAGGAAGGGATCACAGCAGTAGCTTTTTTCTCCCACAGGATATAACAAGACATTTATGAAGAAAAGCTAATACACCTGCTCCTTAATCTATGCAAAGCGCAAGGTGCTGACTCTTTTTCACCTCACAGAAACCTTACAAACAGTAGGTAAATAATCTTAAATGTGGCAATGCCCCTAATCAACGTTATGAGACTCTCGAGGTGGCGATGCTCAGATAATTGAAAACTGCGGGGGAAAAGAGACTGTCTCAAAATGTGCCTGCTTGAAAACCCTGCCTGCACAGTCAGGCTTTTCTCATCTCTGGGCAGGAAAAGAAGGGAAATGGCAGAGCAAATTGTTTAGCGATGGCTCAGGTATTTTGCTGCAGTTGTGTCCTGGCAAAGATCAGGTCGGCTCTAATAGCACCTTTCTCCCTTACTGCTGAACTAAGGAGCAAATTAGGCAAAGGGGCTCCTGGAAGAGGAATGCCATGCCTTCAGCGAGGTCAGTGAAGCTGTGCAAAGGAAAAAGGGTTATTAAAAAAATTCCCTCACAAACTTGTTAGCTAAATCTTCACACTTGTTAGCTAAATCTTCACTCTTTATCTGTGTAAGCACAGGTGGGGTCAATAATTAATAGCAGCAGTAGTATTATTTTCATTAAGGAAATGTGTGTTGCTAATTTAGAGTCCACTGGCTTTGCTAGACAAAGCGGTGACATAGTGTCACTGTACAACAATACTTAGGCTTTAAGTACATTAATACTTTTAATTATTATTTTGGTAATAATTTTATTATAATGGCATTTAAAAATAAAAAATAATAGGATATAAGGGCATTTTAATGGGTGTGGCTAGTTCAGGAGCTTTACTTCCCCTTGTCCTTTAATGTTTTTTTGCACACGTATTCTGGGTTTGTATTTAAAAGACCAGACTAGAGTCAGCAAGGAGAAAAAATAAAATACATTTTCGTATGTGTAAATATATGCTAGAAACACTATAACCCAGTTTTGCATTCTCTTTTCACATAGCTTCAAAATGTAATTCTGACAAGCTTTAATAAAGGCAACTGTTATCAGCTCTCAACTATT
>NW_009199440.1:5302-8936 GCF_000690835.1 Fulmarus glacialis | reverse complement strand
CCTTTATGATTCTATGATTCTATGATTCCCAGTTCACACAGAGCACATCTGAACAGCATGTTTAAGGTTCCCAGATAGTTATATAATAATTTCAGGGAGTGACACACCAAGTATATCAACCTCCTGCTAATTTATAACTTAAAACTGATCAGGAGATGATTAAACCTGAAGATTGTTTCTGTTTTACAACATTTTTTAAGTTCCGCTGAATTTCCTCTTTTAGAGATGTGACTTCAAAACATCATAGCATGATCATTTACAGAGAATGCAAGGACAGAGACATCTTGTGGTAATAACAAGAGGTATGCAAACAAATGCATATTGAAAATGTCCTTTAGATACATGAAATAAGCTGGGTTTACTACTACTTTTCAAAGTAATTTCAAAACAAAAACTTTCAAATTAAAATATCAAAATGCTTCACTGATAAAAAAGTTTATTATTTTAAAGAATTGTTTGGAGGTTTTATTGACCAAAGCAATACTACTGGAATTGTATCCATGGTAAAAAAAAATCTGTTAAAAAAGATTCAGCTTTAATTGCAGTAAACACAAGCAGCTTCTATAATTTCAAATTACTTAGAAAAGAAAATTAACCAAACAAATATAAATGAAATCACTGTCCCCTTACAGAAGAATACCTCAAAAAATCCCTGGTAGAGAAGAAATGAAATCGTGCATCTAAATTGCAGCAGGGAAAAGGCAGGACAGATGTTCTTTCTTCCTGTGGCGGTCTCTAAAAAAGACTAGGTCAACATTAAAAGCGATGGCTAGAAGTGACACAGGTATATCAAAAGAGTGTGGACTCTCCTACTGTGGTTGGTGCTAAGTCTTCTGTCATTCAGTTTTTTCATCTTAAAAAGAAAGGTGCTTCTTATCACCTCCATGAAACATTTGGAGTTTCTGCTGACAGCATTATTTTCTACTTTCAACACAAATGGGATCCAGAGCACTATGAAAAATACTTTTTTGCTGTTGAGAGGACCCAGTGAGGTTTATCAGGTAAAAATGGATAAATTAAGAAAGACATTATTTATACTGATCCATGACAACACTGAATAGCCTAAAAATGGGAATGATTACAGCATTTGTAAATCTCCAGGAATCTAGATAAGCCTATCTTGTTGGTAAATAAATGCCGTTGATCAATATTCTTCTGAGTGAAAGGAGAAAATAAATATATTAAATCTGGAGGATTACAGGAAAACGCTTTAGTGCTACAAAACATTACTTAGTGCTGAATGACTGAGGGGTCATGAGGTTCAGGGAGATTAAACACTTCAGCTATGATCACAGATCAAAGTCAGACACCAGCTTTGGAAAAACATCTCACGACCAAGCCACAGCTTTTAACAGCAGCTGACATAGTCTTATATAGGCGTATTATCCCTTAGTTTACTGGCATAAAAGCAGCCATGCATGAGATGCTAATTGTTACAAGTTACGATAAAAATAGAAAGGACTATCTCCAAAAATACTTGAAACAGATGTTGAGAGCAACATAAGGCATAGGACTATATTGCCCTCTACAATGTGAGAAAACAAATACCCTAGTATTTTGAAATAGAGCAGTAAATTCCTGTGAGTGGATTTACCACGCCTTATCAAAACAAGATCTCTTGCATGATACCAGATTAAAGAAGAACAATATTGGGTCTGAAATGCTCAATGAGGTTGCAGAGTAACAATGGAGGAGATTGCTATTAGCTGACCTGGAAGACATCACAGGCTGTTTCGCCAGCCGTCTAGAAAGTCAGACATTTATGGAACAGGCAACATACAGTCCAGGAAGTGTGCTGCTCCTACTGCCATTATTTTTTTATTAATATTATTTCCTGTCTTCTGAAGCCCAAAAATCTTGGCCTAATTCAGCTTTCCAAATATTGCAGAGGAGGGAGAAAACAGATACGGTCAAGATCACTCATTTCTGCTTTCATGAAGTTTTACCACAGCTATTTATATTTTTTAAAATACTGTTAAAGGAAAAATTTTGGTTCACCTCTAACCAGGAGACAGTCATTTTTCATATCAACAGCTTGATAGCTTGATAGTTTTAACCCAATTCTCAATTATGAGTACAGCTTCCAGTCAGAACACACATATTGATTTTTTTTTTTAAATCAAATATAACAGCTTTAAAAAAGATAAAACTTTGCAAAGAGAAGGCAATCATCCTGTCACCTGCTTCAGGCTGTAAAGTATGATAACAAGGAAGAATGAAACGTAACAAAAAGTTCTGAGATCCACCATCGAAGAGATAATTAGTAAGGAAACAAAGCCAAATTAAATGCTGCATTTGTGACACAAGCAGGTTTTGGTGTCATGCTCTCCTTCTCTCTCACAATCGTTTTCAGCTAAACCACAGCTTTCACATTCATCATAAACCAAAAGAATACTGCCTAGGAAAAATAACGGGTATGGAATAAGGAGGAAAAGAACTGATTAATGAAGGGGTTAGGGAAGTCAAAAGTTCCTGAGGAGCTCCGACTTCCAGTGCTGTCCACAGCCAAGGAAGCTAGAAGAATTCAAAGGTTTTGCCAGGAAGCACTGCAGGGGAGGCTGGCAATAATGAGCTTCTCACCTGGCATGAGTCCAAGTAAATGCAAAGGTGCAGCTAAACAGGGTAAGAATAATGATACTGCTGCTAGGGATAGAAACATTACATGCCTGTGAGTTTGAAAACTCGGAATACAGTATATACGTCCTACAAGGGAGTTAAAACAGTGACTAGTAACTCAGACATGTTAAGATGCTGTAAAATTGACGGAATTGGGGTGTTCTGGCTTTCTACTTTTCTACTGCAGAAATAATCAAGGAAAGAAAACTAACTCACCACTCTTTCAAGGTGACAGGATTATTTATTTGTGTAACAGAAACACAGTACACACAGTATGCGTAGTGGAAGACAGCATAACTTAGACCACCGATGCAATCCAGGTGTGCACACCTGCACACGGAGGTACACCGCCAGCCGGTCACCCTTCCGGCATGGGGTGGTTGTGACCTCTAAGCAGTACCCTGAGGGCATATAGGGTGTGAAACAGTCTCTCTCGTCCCACCTCGCTCACCAAAATAACCCTTGTCCTTGCCTTCAACAAACAAAACAGCTTCTTTAGGATGGCAGAAAGTAACCCGAGGAATATACACACATTTACTGCTCTTTGGACTAGTACCCTGTTACTGCCTGTGCTGCGTGTCACCATTCAAACCACCCTACGTCCATCAAGCATTTTACCTCTCTGCCTCATTGAAATGTTGAGTCTGTCTTTGCTTGGGAACCACCTTCTTCAATGACTGTCTCAGATTATCGGTCCCTCTCTTGCCCTTGCACCAAGAGAAATCCAGAGGGACGTGCTTCTTGCTTCTACTTGAGCACAAGTTTAAGAGTGGATGATCTGTGTCCTTTCACTGTTCTCTCCTCTCCAAAAGAAATAATATTCACAGTAACAATCCAGCTACCTTGCATATTTTTCACATCAGCAGGGAGAACAGTATTATGCTGCAAGAACTGGACTTGCCCAGGTTTCAGAAGAAAGCCAGCTTAAAAGACTGTTCAATCAGAATTGATTACATTTACATTTTACTGTAGATAAGAAAAAAAATCTCCTTTTATGTAATCTCTCAGGAATAACTAA
>NW_009199440.1:0-5292 GCF_000690835.1 Fulmarus glacialis | reverse complement strand
GTGTAACAGGGTCATCCATACATTTCTGCAATGGTTATTAAGGAACACAGATTTACCCTTGAAAATCTACAGCTGGAACTATATTAAAAGAAAGCTTTCCATGCTGATATTTTGTGCTGTCACAGACATACCACTGAAAACAGAATATTTTAACAGAAAGTGCAGATATTATTCTGTGTCATCATCTTCCTTAAGTACACCAAATAAAACATTTGCAGGGACTTTTTGCAGGGGTGACAGAAGGAAAAAAAATCTGAAATATGTTTATGGACCTCAACAGTGTACTGCTTAGGTAAGTACTAATAATGCTCATTCCCTCACAACTGGTAACCACGTGTGTTCAGAAAAATAAACCTGCTAGCATTTCAACAGATGTATACATGGAACAACATCGTAGCCCTGTCAAGGCTGGAGGGAGTAAGAGAAAACTGAGGGAAAAAAATGGTTCAGGCAAGACAGAAAAGCAGAAAACATGAAGAAGACTATAGAGGTTAAAAAAAAACAACCCCGACAAGAAAAAATACCTCCCCCCTAAATGTACTCATTGCTGTTGGCCTCAAGCAATGTATCAATATTAGAAGCAACCTCTACCAGTATCTTGTTCTCCTCAAAGCAGTATTTTATCACTAATGCACCTGCTGCAAATATTGTTTGATATACAATCACTTTGCTAAGCTTTTCAATAAAATACTGTCCATTCTGGGTGGAATGAGGTGTTAACAAATTTTATATCACAGCTATCACAGTAATCCTACAACCAGCACAAAGCTACACATCACCTCTACTGAGGCCTTACAAGGGTCGAGATAAGATAGCTGCACAGGTGCTGTGGGTGCATTGCCCAACAGTCCTGCTTACCCATCCCGGGTGCCTAGTCACTTTTTTACAGCAGCATCACCTCATCTGCTAATATTTCGTTAATGGCCTGCTACATCCAACTCCTTTTCTGCCATATGGTTGTCTGATGCTGAGTTTAGAGACAAGCAAAGGTGAGGACTGCTGGTTGTGGCTGTATGCCAGGGATGGTGAAATAGCCCCTCTCACCTTCCGTGGCCTGGATTGTCTTGCAAAGGAAAGGATGACTGCACGTTCCAACACTCCGAAGCAAGACATGGATTTAGGATGACTGTATTTGTATATGAGATCAACCCTAACCATCCACAAGTATTATAGAGGGTGAGTAGTGAAAAGGCAGCAAAAATAAGAATGGCTTTCACCCACAGCACCTGTGCAGCTGGAGGCAGCAGTGAATGTAGCAGCTGGCCTGGTTACCATCCACTGCAGAATGACTTCTACAGCCTCCGTAACTGCGCAGGAGTGCTCAGAGAAAGGTGTTTAACCCCAGGCTTTTGCAGGAGCTACATTATCTGAACCTTGTATGAGTCATTCCAAATACCAGAAAAGGTAAGGTGTCGTCCAGGAAAGCATCTGGTATGTGGCTCTGCACTCAGATACTTCCTCCAGGGTGAAACATTCTGTGTGAATAAAGCGAAACACGGACCGAGCAGGCTGTAAGCAGACTTCCCTCCACTAATAGGTTAGACTACCTGCACATTTTTGCTGTCACTAGACATTGAGTCTTTCACATTGTATGTAAAGCATTGACTACGGAGGTACTACTTATTTAAAAAAAAAATCTGGAGAAACCCACAACTATAAAAATTGCCTATCCCATTGTAGGACCAAATTTTTAAGAAATTTAAAGATCCCAGCTGAATTTTTTTCCCAAGCATTTAAGTTGTTGTTGAGCAATTCACATTACCCAGCATCACTAGATTAGTATAAACTAAATACTAGTTTATCCTACATATCCCACCAAATTCCTTTTTAAAGTGTTCTCAAACGTTCAATTGCTTAACATGTGCTTTTGCTTTGTAAACAATTACCACAGTCTGGGTAATTCTTAAGTATTTTTGACAGTCAGAGCAGCAAAATGTCTGTATCAATCTACATGATTTTACAGACCCTTTATAATCAAGAACCTGTGTTTAACTGCTGTTTAAAACTTACACTGTCAAAAAGCACAAGCTCATTGTATTAGGCATGGGATAAATATATAAAAACTACAATCCCTGCACAAATGCATCTAATTTTAACACAGTCAAATATACTGGATAAATGACTTAATACTTCTTACTTCCTTTCTCAGAAACTATCTATATTGTTCTACATATACCATTGACAGAACTGCTATAGTGCTATACTTAATTTCATGAGGTAAACAGTTGCACAGGACTACTCAAATAAATGTGCTAATTCACAAGACTTGAATTTTAATGAATTATTCTAAAAAACTTTTATGTTCACTTGACCTCAGCACCAAAGGTCTATGCTCTAAAGTATCCACACCTTGTGCCCCCAAATAAGCAAAAAGAGACATTTTTGGAGAAAACCAGTTTGGAGGACAGAAAGAGAAAGCAAACAACCATACCAAAAATTCCACCATGGAACAGGAGATACCATTAATTTCATTCATTTTGGGTTATCTTGGGTTTCACAAAATCCCTAGGCATGGGTAGCTGTTGCTATATGCAGGGATGTTCGGACGTCTCTGCACCACAAGCTTGAGACCAAAAGCAACAGGAGGCACCTGTTGCCTCCTATATAACCATACCTCATACTTAGTCATGAGGTTTAGCTGGACTAACCTGGAAGTAAGGCGGGATCACACAGACATAGGTAGCAAATGGATCCAGGAAAAGCAAGTGGAGAGGAGCTGGCAGTCCTGACGGGAGATGGGGTGGCACTAGCTGCAGCTGCCAGCTCTCTGCTCTGCTTCAATAAGACGGAAGGGGCCAAGCTTTTCGAGCAGTGTTCACTTTCAGGGCAGCAGTCTGCCCATAAATTAAGATGCTACTTAGACTATCAGTTTGCTGTTTGGCTATCTATCTGAGCAAGTATAGTGTAGCTCAGTTCGCCGACAATGCATATCAATTAACAACTGGAAAATATGCTGTGTATTATTGCCACTGCTGTATGAAATATTTCTGATTGTTTCTAAATCAAAAGACATTGTCTAGGTTTACAACAAAGCAACAGTAATACATGCTATTTGTTATTATTAAGTACCTCCAACCTACAATTACATTGAACTCAATGTGCTATCACTTCTTTAATTTAGAGGAAACAAATTGCCAACATACTTGTCAGCAAACTCCATTAATCTGAGTAATATTCAAGGGGCAACATTCACAATGTGACCAACTCTGAGCTAGTCATTATGTCCATTGGGCATGCCCAAAATGTTTTGACAATTGTATCAACATCTCCCAGAGTACGATGCCATAGTTAACCACTTCTCTTGACACTGCTCAAGGTTTGTACAACTTACCTCAGCAGCAGTGCTGCTGGAACGTTTTACACCTACTGCTCTTTAAGAAGCAATATTTTCATCTCCATTGTTTAAAGATCAAAAGACCAAAAAAGACCTTTATGTTCCTCTGGTCAGCAGAATGCAGGTAGGGAATTTCACCCAGTAGAGCAGTCCTACCAAAGGCTTCCTCCTTAATGGTTAATGTCAAGGAAATCATTAATAACAATATTGGACAGTTAAAATGTTATAACAAATAACAAAATTAGCATCATGAAAAACAACCCGTTCTTCCCATTTCCAGGTCTCTCAACAAATTGCTGACTGTCAGATGCCGTGTTGAGCATTCTGTCCTCCAAGTAGCAAGTAGGAAGCTTAGCACAGCTATCAGGTTAAAGCCTTGTGTTAGCTCACATATACACAGGTAGTATCTCAGACTCACATGCATTAACGCTGAATGGATGAAACTGTAGTTTCCATAGTCAAGCAGAAGAGCAGAGCCAAACCATGCAGTTACTACATGTAAATCTCATCATCTCGACACAGAAAAGCTCAGTTGTTGTCGTGGTTCAACCTCAGTCAGCAACTAAGCACCACGCAGCCACTCGCTCGCTCCTCCCCGGTGGGATGGGGAAGAGAACTGGAAGACTGAAAGTGAGAAAACTTGTGGGTTGAGATAAAGGGTACTTGTGGGTAAAGCAAAAGCCGCACATGCAAGCAAAGCAAACCAAGGAATTCCTTCACTACTTCCCATCGGCAGGCAGGTGTTCAGCCATCTCGAGGAAAGCAGGGCTCCATCACGCGTAACAGTGACTTGGGAAGACAAACGCCATTACTCTGAACATCCCCGCCTTCCTTCTTCTTCCCCCAGCTTTACGTGCTGAGCATGACGTCATATGGTATGGAATATCCCTTTGGTCAGTTGGGGTCAGCTGTCCCAGCTGTGTCCCCTCCCAACTTCTTGTGCACCCCCAGCCTACTCGCTGGTGGGGTGGGGTGAGAAGCAGAAACGGCCTCAACTCTGTGTAAGCACTGCTCAGCAACAACTAAAACATCAGTGTGCTATCATCAACACTGTTTTCAGCACAGATCCAAAACATAGCCCCATACTAGCTACTATGAAGAGAATTAACTCTACCCCAGCCAAAACCAGCACAGTCGTGTTTTCAGAAGAAGCCTCCACCGAAGCCAGTAGAGCAACCGCAGTTTGGCAAAAAGACACCAGGTTAGCTTTAACCGAGCTGCTGCAGGTGCTTGCAGAAGTACAGAGGTCAGCATGCACTGCATGGCCCACTCTGAGTTCTGCTTCCCACCAGCCCCCATGCACCGCTCTGAAGTCCCTGGAGGTCCCTCTGCCAGGCAGCTCTGCGGCTGCAGAAACAACTGCAGAGCTTCACCCGCTGACAATGAATCTGGTCTTCCCGCAACGCTAGTAGTTCAAACAGAAAATGCAGAAGAAAAGGTTGCTCTGAATGAAAGATATTAAAAGACATAAGGAGGTCTGGGGCAGCCAACACCAATCTTACCAAGGCTCCCTCCCAGTGTCAAATAGCATTAAAATTTCAAAGAGGTTTTCTACAAATTCCGTAACTGAAATTCCACAGTTTCCTCCTATCCAGTGAGTTAAGCGAGCCTGAAATAATTCATCTTTGTCATCTGAGTCATCTTTGAAGTAAGTATCAACAACCAAACTCCCTGGCAGTGCGGTATGACTGCAGAAATCAGCATGAGAGAGATATGCCTTTTACAGGCAGAGGAGACGCGTCTTCAGATTTAGGCTAAAGAACGAGACTAGTCGATACATGAAAGCTATTCAGAACACTAGTTGTACATACCCAGCTACCATGTTGAGATTCGCAGAAAAGGCAGATAAGAAGGACAATGCCAGGTAAGAAAAAAGGGTAGGCACAAATAAATTCTGTATGTACACAGCCACATTGAATCTCTTCCACCGAGCCACCGAGGCGAAGGGCTCCGGAGCG
>NW_009199439.1:0-4592 GCF_000690835.1 Fulmarus glacialis | reverse complement strand
ACCGCTTGTCTCCGGGCTGGTTTTGGCGCCGGCAGCGCCAGTGCTGTGGGCACTGAGGAAGCGGATGAGGTGGCGATGCCAGGTTCTCGTGGCATCGCTCCCCCGTCGGGACGCCCGTCCTTTGGGGCTGCAGCGGGATTTACCTGCGGTTGGCCGGGAAGGAAGCGACCATGCTGCCGTCACATGGAGCCGCTTGGCAAAGCCCCCCGAAACTTAACGCGGAGGAGAGCGGGGAGGATAAAATAGTAATAAAACAAGGAAATTGACTTCAGATTTGTGGGCAGAAAATATTTTAAGTTTCATTTTATTCAGGTGAAGAGGATAACTGATTCTCATGTGGCAAGGCTGATGTTCAAGGCCAACTACTGTACGAAAAATAATGCCTCTCTGCCTAAGCCTGGCTTGTCTTTGAGCCCGGGCTGGTGCACGCTGTAAAGTGGACCAGAAGCGCAGCCGGACCAGCCCCGACGGGGAGCAGGCAGTGAGAGATCTTTAGGCAAAAACTAGCTTAAAGCTACACAGTATATGAGCAGGAACAAAGAGCTTTGTTCTCACTAAGGGGGAAAAAATAACCATGAAGTTATTTTTAGTAGAAATGCTAACAACTCTGTAAGTAAACTGCACTTTAGTAATTGTGGATTTATACGCTGCATATTAAGGTAGGGTTAAAAAGAAGAACGATAAATGCTATTTTGCTTTGGTTTGATTCATATAAATTAATGGGAAAGTTGTAGATATAGTGTAAAGTAGTGCTTGCTTTAGCTCGACTGTCTTAAATTAAGACTGGTTTCTAAAAATAGGTGTTTCTGTTTGTACATAAAGTTGGCTAGACCTGTGTGCATATGCAGACCATACAGCCATAAAATGTATATTTATATCACTAATTCAACACTTGTAATGTTTTATATACCCTTATGTTCATCACCTCTGATTAAAAGAATGAGGATATTACTGTGTAATTCATATATATATTTATTGATAAATTACAGAAATAAAATACATTTGAATAAATAGCAAAAAACTTTGCTTTTCTTCCATCTCAGATTTTTATATAAATCTTCAATAATTTTAGAGTAATGACTGCAATTAGTAATGCTGACAGAAAGAAGTTATACTTTTTAAGCTGAAGAAAATGACCACATCACATTGTCTACTGCGTTTTAAAAAATCTGAGCTCTAAACCATCTATGGTAATACATAAGTTTTAATGAACGCTAAATAATGATTTTCTTTGCCCTCAAATGAAATTTTCAGTCTTCTGTCACCAGATATAATGTAAAGACTGCAAAAATGCAAACAGAAAGTGTAGCAGCAGTGTGATCAAAGCTTTGAACTTATATGAATTAAAAAGTCAGCGAAGCGTTACAGAATTCCACATACATGTGGCTAAGGTGTGTGCACGCCTGCATAACTTTGAAGAGTTTTTAAATTAAATTAAGAGGTTGAGGAGTTAGTTTGCATTACTGAAAGGCTCTTCAGGACCAATTCTAATATTTGCCGGATTTGGGAACATTCCTAGGAAATCCCTCTTTATGCCATGGTGTGCAGAGCCACACTGCCTTTATTTTTAAATACATTCTTTAAAAACCTAACTCTGTCATCTGGCTGATCAGCTGTTTGCTATTTTGTGCTGCACTCTGCCTGAGCCAGTACATGTACAATATCACTGTGTGAACAATCCCATTTGTTCCATGGGGTTTACGGACATGAATTAGGGTACGTCCTTATGTGTGCAGGATCTGGGTTTCAGTGGTGAGAGAAACTTTTTTTTCCTGAATTTAGTGTTCTAATTTATGGCGGATGGTTTTGAGTATGCAGCATTACTTCAACAATGGAATTTTTATATCAGCCTAATGTGATGCAAAATTCCAAAAAAAAGATGCGATAGGCGACTATAGGTTGTGTTTAAACGGACACAATAAAGGCCCGATGGGCACATGTCTGACCCTGCCTTGGGCAAGGCTGGAACTCACGTTGTTTACATCCAGCTTCAGCCCCGCTCCTTTCAATATCCAACATTGTGCCTTGCACCTCCAGCTGCGACAAGCAAACGCAGGAGTCCTGCCTAGGGAAGTTTGCAGTCTGCCTGTCAGAAGGGCCTCAAAGGGTGAGGAAGAAAAGCACAGTCACAGCAGACCACGATGCTTGCAGCAGGCAGGATGGATATTGTCTGGGCTCGGGGACTGGGGCTGCACATGCGTCATTTCTTTTGCAGGGTTTCTTTAAGTGCTTGCAGAATTTAAAGGCACGCACCATCCAACAGAGGCCTATCTTGCAATACATTAACCAGATCTTTCCGAGTTGATTAATGGCTTCAGGCTTTTCTTGTTGGATTTTTTATTTTATTTTTTTTTTACTGTAATACAGCTGGGCCCTACGCTACAGAAATAGATAATGGATGAAATCTTGGCTCTCCTGAAGTCAGTCACAAAACTCATTGACTTCATTGGAGCCACGTTTTCATCGACTGCATCGTAATATTTTGTATCAGCCATATGGAGGAGATTTAAAATTGGCTTTAGAAGAAATAGAAATTAGCTCCTCTACAAATGATTTGCATGGCTCGTTATCTGGTTTTTTTCTCCAGGTAATATAAATGGCAACAGTAAGTGTAAACTGCCAAAAAGACAAATAGCTATATAACATTTTGATTTCCTGTAACTACAGCATAACTCAACTAAAATATTAATTTAAAATCAACAAGGTTGGATTACTGTACGTAAGACCACCAGGTCTGAGCTGGACGATGCAAGGGCATGGGAAGACATTCAAAGGCACAACTGGCTATTTACCGTTCATGACACTCTTTAGGACCACGGAGATGTGAAATTGTATGTCAGTGGTGCTTTAACACAAGAGGCAGTTAGTTAAGCAGGAGAGACAGTATTAATTCACAGCCCCCGCTTTTGCACATTTAGTGTTATTGAATTGTGCTTCCCCTTGATATTTTAAACAGATGCATCATAATGGACTCCTTAAAATCTGATTTAAACCATAACACCAGGAAGTACAATTTTGTTAAAAATGGAGGGGGGGAAAAAGAAACTGCTGGACTCCCAGCCACTCCCACAATCGTCTTTTCACAGACAGCTTTTTCTGATCCATTAGCCTGCCAGGATGGCACCTATCCAGTGTAAATATTACATTTTCAACATTTGGATGGCGTTTTGAGCAATATTTCTCATCCCCTGAGAATGTATACTTTATAAATACAATATTATCTGCAATTCAGAGCTAGATTATGGTAGGATGTGACTTTATAATGCAAAAGGTATTTAAAGAACTCTGTGTATGGACTCACTTACTGTAGAATAAAACTTCTTCCTTTCAGTTATTTTAATTTACAGTGAAAATGACTTAAGCACAGCATCAAACACACTTTTTTTTCCTGGAATAGGGAGGATCCAGACATGATTTTGGAGGAATAACTCCATGTGTAGACAAGATCTGTTGCTACTGTTTAGCAGCATAATCTGCACTGTGCATATCTTAAAGTGGAAAGCCACACTAGCATCTTTGGGACCTAATATCCTAGTTGGACTAAACTCTTCACTGTGTATATTCCAGTAATATCCCACTGACAGTGCCAGATGCTGACTGAACTCCGCGTTGGAAATAATTATGAAAATGAGTTGATCCACATCCATAGCAAGTAGTGGATATTCTTAGAGAAAGAACTTGTTCTGAAATTCCCATCTCTATTTTAAATCCTTCTCTTTCTCATCAAAGGGAAAATGGGCAATATTTGAACTGAGCCCAAATAAATTTCTTTTTACTCATTGTTCTTTAAATAAAAACAACGTAGCTGGTTTGTATAGCCTTGTGTAGGGGAGGAGGAACCGCACCCAGGCATGGCAGTTATATCACAAGCTTGGGCTGGTGTGGATTTACACAGCTGAACTGTATGTCATGAAATTTGTGTTTACAATGAAAAAACCTGACCTATCTTTAACTACAGCAGCATTGCTTAGGACTGTTTTAATATATACCAGATACAGTCCATTAAACTGGAACAAATATAATCCTGAAAATACTAGCTTCACATTTTCCTGGTT
Organism: Fulmarus glacialis; assembly: GCF_000690835.1. Taxonomy (NCBI): domain Eukaryota; kingdom Metazoa; phylum Chordata; class Aves; order Procellariiformes; family Procellariidae; genus Fulmarus; species Fulmarus glacialis. The sequence continues at coordinate 537 of NW_009199439.1, read as the reverse complement.
GTAGGTAATTTTCCATACTCATAATCTGCTGTTTTGAAAGAATGTCCTTATTTCCTGACTTTGAAGTACAGAGCAGTGTTTTTGTCTTCTGTTTAGCTTCCCCGCCTTCCCTTTGCTTTGTGGCTCATGATACTTTCTGTCTTGGATCCTATATTTATCCACCTTCAATAAAATGTTATCAGCTGCTGCGCGATTCTCATTTGCAAGTCGCTGCCTGTGGATATCAAACGTGTAGGTCTGGTAGTACAGTAAAGCCCAGGTCGCGGAGCCTAAGTGAAGGGGAGCCCAACACCCACCTGGCTACAGCGATAAAGAAAAAAGAAATTGGAGATTTTCATAATGAAAAGCTGGGTAAGAAAATTCATGGCTTTCAAGCTGGTAGAAGTGTTTTACCATGGACCTGAAGGAGAGACACGTCAGCGTGACTGGCTGACTCCTGGCTGGTAACCAGAGCTGGAGAGAGTCCCCGCTGGGGCAGCCCCGCTCCTCCCCGCGCCCCACGCGGCCCCAGCAGTGCCCCAGCACGCAGGCAGGCAG
>NW_009199438.1:0-8223 GCF_000690835.1 Fulmarus glacialis | reverse complement strand
TGTATAACCAAGAGCAGGTAGTAATCAGATGACCGCACCAGACCGGGGAGTTTCCTAGTAACGTCTCTAACCCAGGCCCCAGGGAGGCAGCAGACTTCCCTGTGGGATGGGTTTGGGCAGCATATTGAGCCCTCTGTCCCCCTCAGAAGGGAATCTCCTACGACAATTACCCTCCTTTTTTTCTTAGCAGAGGCAGTCGTAATGAGTGGGGCTGACTGACTCACCCTGGGCAACCCCCTGGCTGGACCTTCATCTACCTCCTCGTTTGTCTGGCCCTCAAGTTCCAGGGCCCCATGTCTGTTGTGTAGGAGCAACTGGGAAGGTGAGGGAGGCCAGGCGGGGATTCGCCTGGCAGCCTGAGCAGGGACCTGTTTCCATTCCCCCCCGACTCTTTGGTCCCCTCCTTCTGCCTGGTCACAAGAGGGTAGGGGATCCTCTGCTTCTTGTGGAGCCTCCATGTGCTGTCCTTGTCTCAGGGATGGTAGGGTGCGGCTCCACCAATCTATCTCCCTCTCACACTCCCTGATACTCCTTAACCTCTCCACCTCCTCCTTCAGCTCTGCCACCAACCAGATTTACTACAGAGAATATAGCAGAAGTAATAGGTCTTTGGAAGGAACTATCTTAATGTAACGTATCAAGACATCCTATAATCAAAGGCAGCCAATTACAGTAGCCACCTTAGTGACATCACAGACTAGTCACTATGTGAGCATGGTATGTCTTGATGGTTCCTAACATTTTGCAAGAGACAATCTTCTCACTAAGCATATTGCAATGGGTCCTAGTCAGTATATTTATCATGCAGTACTTGTTTCTGTACAGCTGAGTGTTGAAAATGTATTATTATATACTGTGTTGTATATCCCAATGGATTGCTGTGATAGTTCAGCAACCTTTGCAAGGTTTTAGTAATACAAGGTCAGGGTTACTTCTGAGCTGTATTATTGTAATGCTAATAGAGATAATGCGGAATCAAATGCACAACTGATTATAAGCTGAACTTCATAAAATCATTTTACTCTTCTCTGATATCGCTCTGTGATGATGAAATCATACATTTGAGAAGAGACTTGAAGAACAGCTGGGACTGTAGTACTTGATGTGCTTATAGTTAAAGACAGAGCCAAGTAGAATATTCCTTTGACCTCAGCATTTGTTTTGCCACATCTGAACTAGTTTCTATTTATCTATGTAGCAAAAATTTGAAGTGATAAACTATAGCTACAAGCGATACTCTAGGCATTAGTTCCTTCGCATTCTGGATTAGTAGTAGTCTTCGATTCTGGAAGATAAAAGTGTTGTAGGGTGAGTATTAATCAGGTAGCAGCACATAAAACATGACAGTCATGATAATCAGATCCAAACTTTAAGTCAAGCATTCTTAAGGTCAGAAACTCAGAACATACTTGTATCTCTGTACAAAGGTAACTAGTGTGGAGTGGAAAATAATTGCATACTAGTCCTGATAGATTTGTTTCGTATTGTTGTTTTAATGTGAATCAGGCTCCTTTTTTCCAGTTTTAACTGCACTTGCTGCCAAAGCTGCATGTTCAGATTAGGTCTTGGCAATTTGATCCAATATTCTTTCTTTGTGTACTGAAAAATTATGATGTATTTTTCATTCCTGCCCATTTTTAGAAAATTGGTTCTTGTTCTAAAAAATGCACTTTGATTTTAAAACCCATGAATTTCATGGAGTCCTGCATTTTATTTTATATGGGAAGCCAAAGTAGGTGACTATGCTTGGCCTCACTTTCTTACATGGCAATTTGTGAAGTTGAAGAGTAGCTGTATGCAAGAGGCCCCACCTGAAATTGACTTGTTTGGAATAGGAATTCATTAATTAGCTGTTTAAATGTATTGGGCTCCCTTACTGTTCATTAAAACATCTTTCAGGTTCTATTCCAACTTACTGCATCTGGAATGCATTCTTCTTTTCAATGACCTGGTTTAAAGACTAAAAAAAATTATTCATGACATGGTAATATGCTTAGGGTCTATTCCTAAACTTCTTTATATGAAGTAGGTATGGCATGTTCAGATGTGTTGTATTTATTTATTAATCTATGCATTAGCTTGTACTTTGTAGAAATAAGTTAAAGAAGAAAAAATTGAATGAAAAATTGATGTTGAAATGCAAGCTGTTAGTATGCCAGTGATTGAGATAAAATCTATAACATTTGCCAGCAGTTACCACACAATGGTATCTGAGGTTCCCTCAGATTTCCTCTGGATTAGAAAAAAAGAATTCCCGGTGGCTGTGGAAACTCCAGTAGCAATTGGCAAATGCTGACCTTTTGGTCTCTTTGTCTGTACCTGTGAGCTTACTTTCTATTCAGTGTTCCTTCTTTTATAGTCAGTATTTTTGTACTTTTCAAGTTCAGTTGCAATAAGAGGTACTTAATTAGCCTTATTGTTATGCTATGCAAACAATAAGCTTAATATATTTATTCTGGTGTAAATAGCAACAGCATGTTGTTAGAGATAAATTTCAGGCTCTCTCTTTGCAGTTTCATTCAGGTACACTAGGAATGCTTCCCCTTTTGAAAGTGAATTCAATCTTTTTGCTTTCTGTAAGATCTCAGTTATGCTTCAGCACAATGCCATTTTAAAGTATTTTAAAGTATGTGATAGTAATACATATACTGCACTTTTTATCACAGCTGCTTGATGTGATTTAACATTGCTAGTATTCCTGTCAGATTTGAAGCAACATCCATTTAAAATCTGCTAAATATCTGAAATTATGCCACAACACACAGTCTACTAAGCATGTAAAACAGAAAGTATGGTTAAAAAAAAGAACATAAAACTTAAAACACTTGTATAATGCTTTTTGGAGACACAAGTAAACATCTCTGGGTGAGCATGACTATTTAGATAGATGTGTTTGTGCTTTTTGAAGAACGTGCTTGGAAGATGGTGTTCAAGATGAAATTTTGATTAAAACCAGAAATGCATTCTGTAAAAATGATTGGGAATTTTTTTTTCGTCTTCAGGCTTTAGCAGTGTGCCTTCATATGGTGTGTTATATATGGCATGTGCTCTATGTTTTATGTACAGTACATGCCACTGTTTCTTGATGATAAGGAAAGACCATATCAAATCCTATATTGCACTGAAGTCTTGACAAAACAGAAACTATAAAAATTTTTGAATTTGTTTTTGCTTACATGCTTGCAGAAGTATTTTTCACTATGTTAAAGTAGCAATTGAGCACCTAGTCTTAAACAATGTTAAAAACAGTAATTTAATTGTAGAGTCAAGTTGCTGAAAGTTAGAAAACGCCAAGTTTATAGTTGCCTGTTGCCCATTTTTTCACTAATTCAGTAAACTAACTGAAACAGAAATACCATGGAAAATGCAGAGATGTTAGTAATTAGACTATATCATGGTGTATAGACACAGAAAAGCTGAATTTTAATTTGCAACCATAAAGCTAAGACTTCCTAACTCTCACAAGTTTGTGCAATCTTAGTAACCTACTGGTTTTGGTTATGAAGTTTTAGCTGTTTAAAGGAAAAACAAATTATGAATTGTGGGTGTGCCTCCACAAACAGCTCAAACTCGTGTGATCACATCAGATGGCATCTAGCTCAAGCTAATAAATCTTACCTCTCAGCAATGGTACTAATACTCTTTTAATATTATTCTTTCAGTATGAAATATATAATGCATCCATAGTTCAAAATTTAATGACATGTGCTTTTCCTGTGACTGCTTAAGATGCATAACTTCCAGTTGAGTTCAATGAGCACCTGAAGGCTTGTGGTATCCAAAGTACTGACCTTTAATATCAAAGCATCTCCTTATGCATTAAAAAATGCAAAGCAAACTCCTTTCTTCATGCAGATGTAGAACTAATAACAGTGAAAAACAATAGCCAGAGAATCATATTTTATGTTACAGAATAAAATTTATGAAACCTCTAATCTTATTCTTGTTTTTCTAATGAATAATTTGATTTTCCTGTTAAGTATTTGAACCAGCTTTTCTTGTCTTTTGACTTAGATATTTGGAAAATTTAAGACAGATTCTTAATGAACTTTTTCAAACAAGCATCTTTTTAGTTTCACTGTAATCCAGAACATGACTGTGAAGTATCCAAAAGTAACAATGAACATTCCTAATTGCACAAACACTTATGTTTGTGTGGGAAGGTTTTTAATTTATTACCTCTTTGTGCTTGTGGATAGGCACAGATTATATTTTATTTATTTTATTTCCTTGTAGCATGATTTTAATGGAGCATTTTTGAGATTTTGTTCATTGCTGTACCAAACTATAAAAATGAAGCCCTCTTAAAAATTTCATCTACTTGAAATGTGGAATCCTAAATCAAACTCTGTATTTGCCAAAATTTCAACTGCAGAAAATTTAGAGGTTACATTTGTTTTTTGGTTTGGTTTGGTTTGGTTTGGTTTAGTTTAATACTAGGGTTTTAAACTAGAAAATTACTTGAATTCAAAGCTGGGGCGCTAATGCTAAGGTTGTGGTTTTGGAACACGTCTGTGTGAAGTATTTGAAAATTGGATTACTCTCCAAGCCACAAAATCTTTTTAGGTAACTTATGCTCTTTTCTGCCAATTTTACTTTGCATTTTCAGCATCCCTGTTTGGTTGATGGCTGGACCTGTATCTGGAACAGAGTGAGTAAATTATGAAGCTTTCCATTTACTGATAGAAAAGCGTAACAATATCCGATGGGAAAACAGAAAATGCAAGTTATGATACAGTCACAACAGAAACAGACAGAAACCATTCCCAGATAACATGATTCGCTTTAAAGAAAGGAAGAGAGAAGTAGAGGGAACTAGTTAATAGATTATACTGTGCATTGCAAAGTTACTTTTTCAGAAAGGAAATACAGTTTTAAGCAAAGGTAAACACACTGTCGGCTTTTATTCAGGTGATTGACACTGATTTCCTAAGGATTAGAGGTTTAATTAATGCTTCTGGTACTCTGTGGACAACTTCCCAGACATCTAAGTCTGATGGTTTATCTGTGAACATAGGCTTTAAATCAAATGTTGAGAATTAAGCATCATAGAACAGTCATTGGATTATTTGTACAGACTAATTAAAAAAAGGAAAAATGCTATATACTTTTTTGTGCACATATGATTGCACTAATTAAATATCTTGCAAACCAAATGCAAATATATTCTGAAGATATTTTTACTGACTTAATGTTTAAAGGAATCAAGAGAAGGGACTGGTCCTGTGAATTTTTAAAGGGTAAGTTGCACAGCAATGGTCTCATAGACTTTAGTGAGATTCTTCCAGGCAGAATCCTGAAGTCAGTGACAGACAACTCAGTGATTCCATTGATTTCAGTGACATGTCTTGGATGCAGGTTTATACACGTATTTACATAGAATCATACAATCATTACAGTGGAAGAGACCCTTAAGATCATCAAGTCCAACCATTAACCTAGCACTGCCAAGTCCACCACTAAACCATGTCCCTAAGCGCCACATCTACACGTCTTTTAAATACCTCCAGAGATGGTGACTCAACCACTTCCCTGGGCACCCTGTTCCAATGCCTGACAACCCTTTTGGTGAAGAAATTTTTCCTAATATCCAATCTAAACCTCCCCTGGTGCAACCTGAGGCCATTTCCTCTCATCCTATCACTTGCTGCTTCGGAAAAGAGACTAACACCCACTTCGCTACAACCTCTTTTCAGGTAGAGAGCGATAAGGTTGCCCTTCAGCCTCAGGCATAGTAGCCCAAACACCGAGGAAGAGAAAAATCAGCTTGATTCACTCTGATCTGTGAAGCAATTCTGTTTTACTGCCATTGTAGTTCGAATTAGCTGAGGTGGCATTTAGCAGATGCTAAAAGCTTGTGTGCTTTTACAGATAGATACTTGCAGGGTAGGTTTCCAAAGGACTTGGCCGGTATAAAAATTAAGCGCTCTTAAGAACATGATTATAGTGGGGTCTCCCTATAAATGGTTGAAGTAGGCTTCTTGGACAAGGATATTAACGTTACAGCCAGTGCAATGGAGTCCTCTGTTATAGAAATGCAGTTGCAGTTGATCTTGTGTTAACTGCTTGAATAATAAGGGCTTGAATAACTGCTGAACAAACCTTTCTGAACAAGGCTGCATGGAAACAGAGAGGTCTTTTTAGAGGTAATCACTGTGAAGGTGCAGTCAGTGTCTGTGTAGAGTGCTGAACTAACAGAAAAGGAAATTCAGAAAGAGGAGCTAGTGAGGATGCTGTCACTGTTCTGTCTAGAACTGCCGTGGGACCCAGTTAGCTCTGTTCAATGCATCTGCATTTGCTAAACGTTAGTATAGCCACGTGATGATTGTTTTCTGATATCACCTTTATCTACTCAAGTGCTTGTTCTTCCTGTCTATTAAAGACTGTTTTGATTTACGTTTGGTACTTTCTTACCATCATTTTTAAGGACATATAGCAACTTTATTCCATGAGTACTCGTCTCTCGAGAATTAACATACATCATTACAAAGTTCAAGATCACAAGTGAATCATTTTAGATAGATGTCACTGTGGTAAGAAATTCTTTTTTAAGAGCTGTTTCTGCGTGAAATGTTGAAATGTAATGTCCATGAAGCAGTGTGCTTGATACAAAGAGTTGTTATAAATAATTTCCCTCCCTCTCTTTTCTCCCTCTTTGAATGTTTTCTGTTGGTCATCAACTGGCACATGCTCAAGGAAAAGATGACAACGTGCCTTTATGAGTACTCTTGGTACATTTCTATAAATACATTCAAACAAAATTAAATTGCTTTGGCTCTTTACTATATTCTTTTCTGTTTAACATTTGCAAAATTGGCTCCAAGGTTAATTAGAAGTAAACATCAAGCAATGCCACTGTTCTTCAAGGTCTGTTGTACTGCAGATGGATGTATTTTCCTAGTAACGTTCAGATTTCTGTTTTAAGAATCACAGCTATGCAAACAAGCTTATCTGGGCCACAGTAAAAAATCATTGATTCTAATTAGGAGTCGTCACATAATAGAAAAAGACAAGGCTTCTTTTGTTCCATGAACAGCCTGCTTTGCCTGCTTGCAAAAATGCATGGATTTCTTTCCAGTGGCTTTACATAATTGGTATGACAAAGTTTCAGTCCTGTGATCTTACAGTTTTCAAGTGATTCAGACACACTTGTCGAACCTTGTTTAAGGTATTTGATGGTAATCTGTTACAGAAGTTGGTAGATGGCATGAACATGAGGTTTGCTTTGTTTGTTTAAAGGAGTGGGCTATGCGTAAACTGAATTAAGGCATATTTATGTTGAGACTGCTGAGATTATCGAGAGTCCTTTTTTAAAAACGAGCCACTGTTGAGAAACAAGGCTGCTTAGCTCTGACTGACTCACAAGGACTCTTGGCTTCTGAATGCCTGGACAAATGTGGTCTGAATCCATTGTGTAAATTAACAATGTGAGTTGCTAAGTTGTGACACTGATTTTATGTCTGCACCAGTGAAGCAGGTCCATTATCGCATAACTTGTCAAGCAAAGAGACATACAGATTGAGCAAATATTGTAGAAATCATTATAATTGATAGCTCTGCAGGCAGCGTGACTGAAAATATACAACGTATCACCAGTTAAACTCAGTTAAATGAATCTCTGTGAAGGCTGGGTTGGGAAAATGGCATTTCAGTGAATCAATGGAGAGTTTGGTTCCAAATTAAAAGCAAGACATCTGCAAGATTGTTGATCTGCTTTAATTGTGATAAGGTTCTCAAAAGTCTGTCATGCATATTTGTGAGAGCTGACATTTCCTCTGAAGGCAGAAGTCTGCTACTTCTGCTTCTGGTTGTCAAGAGTCACTGAAGGGCCACTGAGTGCAACACTAATCTCGAATACTGAGTCTGAATCATCACACATCTTGAAAAATGGTGATGGCCTCTTTGGAAACTCATCTTCTCCCTCATCCTTCAGCCACCCACAGTGGAAAGCTTTCGAGTTAATTTTTTTCACTTTTACGCTTATCAGTGCAAGATGCATAGTGGTCATACGTTGCAAATAGTCTTTGCAAGGTTTAGAAGATAGCAAAAATGAACTCATCATAGCAGGTTCTGTTTACTAACTTTAGTTCTTTTACTTCTTTCATCATACTAGTATCTGGGTACTTTATTTTTTTCCATTTTGTAAGAAGAGATGGGTCACTGAATCCATCACCATGGGCTTTTGCAGATGAACTAAGGGTAAAATCATAGAATCATAGAATC
>NW_009199437.1:0-733 GCF_000690835.1 Fulmarus glacialis | reverse complement strand
TGCTGGCTGGGGTTAAACCATGACAACCCCTTAGCTTGTGGTCTTGTGTAGTTCTTCCTTGTAAGCTATGATTTTTTTTTTTTTTTTTTTTTTTGTATAAAGACTGTGTCACAGTGTTGCTCTTGCCGTGTTCATGTTAATGCCCCTGGAATTTTCTAAAAACTCTGTTCCAAAATCTTTGCTAGTGTGACTTTGACTTTAATGGCACTGAGCCATGGATAATTGGCTCAGTTTCCTAAAATTCCACAGCCTGTTGTTAAGATAAACATTTCTAGGTTCCCAAGAACACAGACGCATGTATATGGTAATATACTGGGTATACAGAGCAACCTTTAAACAGCAAATTCTTATTTTCCTATTTCATTCTTGATGTTTACACACAAACTTCATAAGCAGAAAAATTACTTAACAGAATAATTGTGCCAGTTGTTAAACTTTATTGTAGCATTTTGAGAAGGGCTGTGAGATTTCTCTCTTTTGTTGTAGCCATTAACTTCTGTGGAAGCAGAAGGGAAGCAGTCCTGCGTTGGAATGGTATGTGTTGAGATGCACCCTCGTTAGTCAGCAGTCCATGTCTCAGTTGCTGGGAAGTCCATGTGACCGAGGCTTTGGTATAAGGCCCAGGATTGCTGGTTGTTTAGGAATTTGTAGTCTTGTTATGTCACTCCTCAACACTGGTACCTGAAGTGACTTGGAAGGCCTCGGTCTTTAATGGTCAGAGCAGTTATCCTCA
>NW_009199436.1:0-5166 GCF_000690835.1 Fulmarus glacialis | reverse complement strand
TGGGCAGCTTTCTTCCCCAAGCCTGTAGCATTGACATGCTAACTTATTTCTCCAGCCTTGTGCTGGTTTTGGTTGGGATAGAGTTAATTTTCTTCATAGTAGCCTGTATGGGCCTATGTTTTGGATTTCTGGGCAGCTTTCTTCCCCAAGCCTGTAGCATTGACATGCTAACTTATTTCTCCAGCCTTGTGCTGGTTTTGGTTGGGATAGAGTTAATTTTCTTCATAGTAGCCTGTATGGGCCTATGTTTTGGATTTCTGCTGGAAACAGTATTGATAATACAGGGATGTTTTCGTTACTGCTGAGCAGTGCTTACACAGAGTCAAGGCCTTTCCTGCCTCTTACACAACCCCACCAGCAAGGAGGCTGGGGGGGCACAAGAAGTTGGGAGGGGACACAGCCGGGACAGCTGACCCCAACTGACCAAAGGGATATTCCATACCATGTGATGTCACGCTCAGCATATAAAGCTGGGGGAAGAAGAAGGAAGGGGGGGATGTTTGGAGTGAGGCCGTTTGTCTTCCCAAGTAACCGTTACACGTGATGGAGCCCTGATTTCCTGGAGATGGCTGAACACCTGCCTGCCGATGGGAAGTAGTGAGTGAATTCCTTGCTTTGCTTTGCTTGCGTGCATGGCTTTTGCTTTACCTATTAAGCTACCTTTGTCTCTGCCCACAAGTTTTCTCACTTTTACCTTTCCAATTCTCTCCCCCATCCCACTGGGGGGGAGTGAGCAAGCGGCTGTGTGGTGTTTAGTTGCCAGCTGGGGTTAAACCACAACAAGCCTCACATAAAATGTTACACAAATTCTTCAGAATTTTGAATCATCTACCATGTATACCAAGATATTATCCTGTACAGAAATATCAATGATTATTTTTTTATTCTACAAAATGTGTTATGGTTACCATAAATGACAGTTCATAATTCCATTGGAACTGCCAGACAGAAAACAGTGAATGTTTTTGTCTTTCACATTTCCTTTTAAACTTGATTTCCAGTCCATTGTAATAGTAATGTGAAGGCTAATGAGTTTATTGACTTTATAGATAGTTTTCACTTAACAGGAAAGTAAAATTCTTAGAAACAAATTGCAGCTAAGATCTTCAGTCACCAGTGAGCACATCTCTTAATTAGACAGTAATGACTATCTCCAACAGAAATATATTCAGAAACTGGCTCCAGAAGTATTGTCTATTCGTGTCAGATACCATTTCAACTGGAGATGAATAAACACTTCCACTGTAGGAAAAATGTGACAAGCTAAGGCAAATAAAAAGCTCTGAGCAAGAACGACAAGGCACTGGAAAGTAAAGCAGCATAAAACCCAGTATCACTGCACATGGATCCTTTATGGCACTGAGTTAAGAAGTGATAAGCATCTTCTCAAAGGAGCTGGCACATTCACTTAAAAGACAATAGCTACTTCCAGAAAATGGTGGAGTTAAGAACAGAGGTAAACCAAAGTATTGGTGAGACCCCACCAGGCATACTGAGTTCAGCTCTGGGGCTCCCAACATAAGAAGGACATGGGCCTGTTGGAGCGAGTCCAGAGGAGGGCCACAAAGATGATCAGGGGGCTGGAGCACCTCTCCTACAAAGAAAGGCTGAGAGACTTGGGGTTGCTTAGCCTAGAGAAGAGAAGGCTCCGGGGAGACCTGATTGCAGCCTTCCAGTACCTGAAGGGGGCCCACAAGAAAGCTGGACAGGGACTTTTTACAAGGGCATGTAGTGATAGGACAAGGAGTAATGGCTTTAAACTGAAAGAGGGTAGATTTAGATTAGATATAAGAAAGAAATTCTTCACTATGAGGGTGGTGAGGCACTGGACCAGGTTGCCCAGAGAAGTTGTGGATGCCCCATCCCTGGAAGTGTTCAAGAACAGGTTGGATGGGGCTTTGAACAACCTGGTCTAGTGGAAGGTGTCCCTGCCCATGGCAGGGGGGTTGGAACTAGATGAACGTTAAGGTCCCTTCTAATCCAAACCATTCTATGATTCTATGAAAGTCACAAAACACATGTATATACTTAGTGTGTATACATATGTGTCCGGAATGGGGAGGAGGATATCATTTTCAGGTCCATCAATTGTGATAAAATCACCTAACTTTGCATTTCTAGCTAAGCTTTTTGTTAATTATCAAATTACCAAACAGATCAAATCAGCTGGCTGGTTTGAAGATGCCTACAAAAAAAAAGGAATATGTTCCATAAATTATGTTTTCTTTCCATATTTTCCCTTATTTTTGCCTTTTTTGCTAAGGCTTGATATAGCAAACCTGGTAAAATAAGGACAATGGATTTTAGCAAAATAATGAGGAAGATTTTAAGTCAAAAAGAATAGCAAAATTATTTTAGTATAAAATTATGTTTACTTAAATTATATTATTACCCCTCCACTCTCAACCTTTAAAATGCTTTCTATAATAATAGATGTACACAATTTCAAAGTGTACAACACTAGAGAGATATCATTAGTCATTTTTTCTGCTGAGTTATTTTCGAGCTTCAGTATTATACTGTTCCAATTTAAAATTATTTTATATCTATTCTGCAAGATTTGCCCTGAAAAGAGTATTTTCTTCTATTTTTTCATTATTGAAGGTCTATTTTTTTTCCAAACTTATTATAAAATCTTGAGTTCTGTTCATAAGAGAACTGTAATACTGCTATTTTCAGCATTTTAAATACACTTCCATATTAGAGATATGACCAAAACACAATGAAATACCTTACAATGCACCATAAACCTATCTCTAATACCAGCTATAGTTGGAAAATTTCATATTGAAAAATAAATTATTTTTGCTTCTATATTTCATCAACATATATAACTATGCCATTACTGTCTCAATAATTAGACATACTATATTATTAATTCTTAAAGAAAAAAAAAAGCACATATTTCAGTAGACAGGTTATTGCTAAAAATATCTCCCTTTTTCTTTTAATTTTCTTTTTGTTTTCAAAAAGACTAAATAAAAGACAAGTACAATAACTTTTGTACTTTCAAAATCTCTGGATTGTTTTTCTCAGACATCAACAGATCTAGCTGAAGATTGAAATACTGAATTAACTCATTTTCTCTGTATTATTTACACATTCATCTGCACATATATGCAGTCATATGCCATAAATATATCAGTCAATACTAAAGAAATCTGAGAACAAGATGAAAATATGGTATATGATTTTTTTGTTCTTTTGCCATAAACAGGATTTCAGAGAGAAAACAGTTGTGCCAAATGCTAAAGCTGCTCAGTGTCAATGGCTTACGGAAGTTTATAATATAAAACACATTCTTCAGGGTTTCAGTTCATTTTTTTTCCCTGATGTAATATTAATACTTTCATAAATATGGCTGATAAGATGCTGAACAACATTATTTCCAACTTAAACCTACTTCTTTCTCCCACAGTATAATAATGATGTAATTTAGCCCACTTGAGTCAAAGTAAATCATGTTATTAATGTAGCAGACTGTTAAATGTAAATCTAAAGAATCCTTTGAACTATTTCTTTAAAAGGTTTTCCACCCTGTAGTGGTTCCATGACAGTACATACAGAGGAAGGTCATCAATCTGAAAAATGAAAATTTAAGTTGGGATCCCAAATATGCCTTCCTCTCTAGATCCCAGATATATCCTCCTCTCTGTTCCACCCAATTGTTATAACTGTTCAACAAACTTCCACTTACCAAGGGACCATTACCATTCCCAGGGAGCAATTTATTGAAGAAAACAAAATCTTCTGTTCTCCTAGTCCGCCTGGAAAAGCATGTAGTGGAAAGCAAAATGAAGGGCCACCTCCAACATCAGAGGTATGTGTCGTTTGTGAAGGACAGGTTGGGAGCAACTAGTATGAAGGATACAACATTGCAATGATGGTTTACTTTTGTACAGCTATTTTAGCAGGAGTCTTCTTTTTTTTTTTAAACATTGTGCAATCAAATAACAAATTGTGGGTTAGTAAACTGACCAAGAATAAATATTTAACTCTTTGTTTGGAAATTGGGGCTGGTTGTGAAACTTCTGTAGTAGGAAAACAAGACAAACAATCAAAACACTATGTTTTGCTAATATGTGCTAATATATGTTGCCCTAAGAAAGTTAATATAATACAGATTATTTGTTTTATAGAATAAGAACCAGCAAGAATAAGAGCATCATTATGCTGGATGCTATAGAGAGTGCAAGATGATCCATATCTCCAGCACTTTACAAAGCAAATAAAATTCTGCACTTAATGTAATTTGCAAGTTCGAAATTGTTTCAATAATTGTGTGATTTCATTTTTATAGTGACTAATCTGGGAATATGGAAAGTCTCAGCAAAGTTCACTTCTCCAACTGTTCATACTTTCCCTGATCAGCTGACCAGAAAAAGGAGTATTATCCAGAATACCTGACACTTAGAGATTTAAGGTGAAAGTGTACATGGCCAGTGTAAAGTTAAAGTTCTAGCAAAAGTGACAAAATCTATGTTAAGTGAAATATTTCCCTACTGATATAGTGTCAGGTAAACATTTCTTATAACTAAGGAGGACACAGCAGAAATACTTTCTCATTTTTATTTTCAAGGTAAATTTAATTAAAATAATGAGAGAAATCAGGCATACACAAAAAAACATCTTCAGTGAGTGAAAGATAATTCCTAAGGAATATCTTTACAGATTCGAGGAACATATTAATGAAACCTTCACATTTTAAGGCCATGACACTATTGGCAGCCCTTCACTGTATAAAGCATTCGTATGGCACTGGTGGTATAAGTTTGCTTGTAACAGCAATGCTATCACATTAGCACCACATTGTTCTGATTTTGTGTGTAGTTTTACATAGAAACTTTGACACTGGACTAATCTGATTAGCGCACTGTGCTTTCTAGTGGTTTGGCTTTATTTTGACAGGATCTAGTGGTAACAGCGCAACTTTCCTTGCAGAAACTAATCTGTGCATATTTTTTCATTGCAAAACCTATGTGATTCTAAGGACCCACTCTAAGCATAACAATACATTGAAATTATTTATGAACTGAGGAAATACAAATGCAAGGTTTGGTGATGACGCTGATGAAACCGTGCCCTTTTATTTATATTTTTATATATGTGTGTATGTGCCTGTGTGTGTATGCTATATACACATATATAAACATATTATATATATAT
>NW_009199435.1:0-1835 GCF_000690835.1 Fulmarus glacialis | reverse complement strand
GCCGACGTCTGGCTGGAGGCTCCTGGAAGAGCTCCGGGGGTTCGCAGGCAGGGGTCCCTTCCCGAGAGCCACGCTGACCCTTCCCAAGTAAATCCCGTTCAGCATGGTTTTTATCGCAGTCCGCACTAATTTGCTTAGTGAGCTGGTGGCCGGATAATTTTTCCTGCCACTTTGGTGTCGGTGCTCACGGGATTTCCGTGCGGTGCCTCGAGCTTGGTTGCGTGCTGGAGCCCAGAGCTGTAGGAACCGAGGCAGGAACGTGCCCGGTGTCTTTGCGCCCGAGAGGCATTGGGCGCAAGGACTGGGCTCTGCCTGCCTCTTTTCCTGATGAAATCCTCCAAACCAATAGGTGGGTGATAAATTACAGACCGTGTTGACCCACATCTGCTGCGGCAATGAAAATCAGCCGTTATCTTGGCTTAATTGAGCTGCACGCTCTGACTACTTTACACTGCTTTGGCTTAAGTCATTACACACTTAAAAGTTCAGAAATCAGTGTTGGCAATATGTCTTACAATTGTTAAAAAAGCATATCGTATTCGTGCGTGCCCTCTTTAAGATAAAAATACAGAATTTTGTAGGCAAGAGTTTACGGTGGAGGTGAGCTTGAAAATCCATGCCAGTTGGTTGTGGGTAGATGCATTAAAAAGAGGGACTGTGAAAAAATCCAACAAATCTCTATGAAATGATGATCATTGCGTGGTATCGTGGCTGCGAGAGTAAAAGCTGTATGCGGACCTTCATTTCCTTTTGCTTATTTTGACACATACGGACTCCTTTAAATTTCCCGGCCTCTGGTGGGGTTTTGGGCCAGGCTCCAGGGCTGCGGGGAGGGCTGCGGGGAGCGGGGGGCTGCTGGGGGGTCCCACTGTTTAGTAACTTTTAACATTGGGGATGAGAGGGAGGGACCTTTCCTGGGTTAGTCTAAGCTTTGCTTTGACTTGGAAGTCGGGGAAGGGCTGTAAACCAGCCGCTGCTCAGCGCTGCATTTGTCTGAGCACATCTGAGGTGCCTCAGGCAGGTCAACAGGCTTGTCACCGCTGCCAAACCTGCGTGTTTCGCGTGTTCCCTTGGGCTTGTTTACCAGGCAGGAAAGATGAATTTGAAAGGAGAACTATCCAACTGTAATTACATAAAACAAAGCAGCAAAGTTTTTACAAAAACTAGGCTCAATAAAAACAGCTGTTAAGCAAAGAATGTCAGATCTTGTTTCTTCTGCTGCTGTACGCACAATTAGAAACCAAAACACAATTAAGAACCAAACACCTCTTGCTTGCCGCGGTGGCGGTCAGTGTGCGGGGGTCAGCTCGGGCTGGAAGACGCGTCTGTCTCCGCGGCCGTGGGAGATCAGCCTTTCAGCCCCATTTCCCTGTCTGTGCCTGCGAGTCGTTCCCCGGCAGGGCTCACTGCTTCATTCGCTGTGGCAACGGAGGGGGTGAATTAGCTCAAATACGACCTGTTTTTCACAATGAATTATTACGGTGGCTTTATTCTTACGATTATGCATTTGATCAGCAGCTTTGAAACTTTCTCGCAGTTTTGCACATCTCATGGCTAAAACTCCCCACGTGTTTGGTTTCTTCTGCGACTGGTCAGGCCAGTCGTGTTCAGGCTGGAGGGCGCAGGAGCTTTCCTGCTCAGGTGGGAAGATACTAACCTCCTTTGGGAGGACTTCGGTGTACAAAATCACATACGAGTCTTAAAAAAAAAAAGCATATATGTGAGTACATATAAGTGTATATAAATACTGTAAGAGAGCAGATAGCAGTCTTTAATATGGGTAACTCTGCACATCTGAAGCGTTGCTTCTGGCTGGCCCCGGGGCCGGGCAGTAG
>NW_009199434.1:0-2195 GCF_000690835.1 Fulmarus glacialis | reverse complement strand
TTCCAACCTTAATGATTCTGATTCTATGACTCTATGAGTGTCTTTTGCCCTGTTGACCCTTGCAGGCAGAGTCCCAGTCATAGCAATGGGACATTTGCATTAAAGACAGACAGAAAAAGCAGTCTCATGGGGAAACCTGTATCAGAAAAAAAGATGAGGAACATAACAGAACTGTAGCTCCCAGGAAACATTATAGCACAAGGATGCCACATCTGGGTGAAACACTTATTTTTTTGAATAGCTAAAGTAATTAGTCTATAAAACACACACAAAACCTCCCAAAACTCCTCCTCACCTCAGAAATCATTTTCTCAGGTAGAAATAATTTGTCATTAGCTTAAAAAAAAATATTAGTATTTCAAGTGAAAACTGGTTTGCAAAATATGGAAATTTTCCAGCCAAACTTATTCCAGTGCCTTGACCAAATTAAAGAAGGACACAGACTTGCTGTCAGTTGTTTGCCCTCTTCATACATCTGCGCTCCAGTCATATAAAGCATTTCCCACTGAGCTGTATTACCCTTCCTGTATACTGGATCTTTCAAGGATGCTGAGGCAAAAGGGCAGCTGGACATCATAGGAATCTCACGGGGAAAAAATCTAAATAAATACTAAAAAAAACCTTCAAAGATATCCAACTGCAGCCTGAGCTATTGAGAGTAAATTAAATAATCCATAAGCAAATTGTTTTATCTTGAGCCATTTGCAGTGCTTTCAGTCTCTTTTTGCTGACATTTCCTATTGTGATTCGAGGGACTTTTCACCACAGATGTGCAATGAGTGAGCTAACAGTGCAGTAAATCTTGGGGGGGGGGCGTGGAGCTGGGCAGCGTAGGAAAATTAATCCCATGAATGCTCTGAAGAGGAAGACACATGAGATGGGAAGGGGTCACAGAGCTAGATTTTCAAAATGTGAGTGCTGCAGTCTGTGTAAGGGCTCTCAGGTGGGGAGCCTGAAGTAGAAATACAAAGTCAGGCACGTGTCAAACCCTGGCCAAGACCCCTCCTAAGCTTGACTAGTGCCTACTGCAGACGTTATCTTCAACCTTTTGCAGTTCACAGGCTTTTTCCAGTGAAGATGCAAATTGCTGCAGAGCATAAAGTCTGCCAATAGTGGGCTTGCTTTATTCAGTTACATTTCATATACCTCTGCACAGCAGTGCCTAGGCCCTCAGCACTTTCTAGATCAAAACTGATACAGTTTGCTGTTACAGTACAGCAAACTCTTTCCATTCACATTCACCACTTATACCTTCTTCTACATTGCACGGTTTGAAACACTGAAACTCTTTAACAAAAGCTCTCCTAACAAGTGCTCCTTCCTGATAGACAAGCTGAAGATGCTATATTGTCTCACTTTTTTTTTTTTTTTTTTTAAATCCCCACCTCAAATGAGTTTGAATGTCATAGTTGCTTTTGCTGTCCATCTCTAGTGCAACCAGTGGACTAAGTAAAAATTGAGTAGTGTGTACAGGACACCTGAAGTCATCATTCAGCACACTTCAAGCCTGTTCATATCTGCCCCTGAAGGACATCACCCCTCTGAAGAAAACACACACAACAGAGTAGAGCTGAAAACTACAGTTGTGCTATCATGCGTCCTAGGTCATATTATGCATATTATGCATAGTACCACCACATCAGATACCAGATCAAGACCTTCACCTCCCCAGCATCCGTAGGAGAATGAACTGTCATTTTCCTCTCCCTGTCCTGGGTCTGCAGGTGGGAAGTACACTAGTAAGCAATGCAGGAACTTACCCAAATCCAGACACAGGAAGAAAAACCTATCTTTCCAATCTCCCAGGGCACTCTGTATATATTCATGGACCAGATGGTAAATGTCTTTAACTATCCCAAATGGAGCCACGTTTCCAGCAACACTCAATACTTGTTAAGGTCCCTGAAGAAGAAACCCATTTTTGATCTGCTTTGTACCCAGGCACTCAGTTATTTTATCACTGTGCACTTAAACATCTGGCTCTAAGATGCTGATACCCAGCTTTAATCAAATGTTAGATTAATTGTCAAAGTTTACAGACACATAAGCTGCTATTTCTCACTTCCTCTGAAATAGGGGCCTGTATAATTATATTATTGGATTAGGAGTACTAAGACATCACTTTGTAGAAAGGTTTCCTTCAAATTGTGTGACAAACATGTACCATGGTATGTGTCCTGGTTTCGGCTGGGATA
>NW_009199433.1:138124-169244 GCF_000690835.1 Fulmarus glacialis | reverse complement strand
GGTGAGGGCTGCGCCAGGGGTGATGCCCCCGCCGTGAGGAGCGAGGGGGGCCGGCCGAGTGCCCCTAGCCGCACGGGCACCGACGGGCTGCTTCGGTGGGCCCCGCTCCTCGTCTCACTGCGGGTTGTCGTATCGGGAGCGGAGCCTGTTTTAGGCTGCTGCTTTTCGGCATTTGCGAAATGAATTCTGAAAACAAAAAGGTGGTGAGAACAATGGAGTAAAGCCTGCGCCTTGCAGGCTGCCGTCGCAGGGCTTGGCTCCCCGCTTCGTAAGTAGTCGCAATTAAAAGTTCTCTTAAACTTCGAGAGCGTTATCTTTTGCGACTGATAACCCAGGAATGAGGAAATCCGTGCATGTATCTCTCTTTCTGTGCTTTAAAAACACTATCACTTAATTTTTAAAAGAACTATGGCTGACTCATTTCTTCTCACTTCACCCTCCTCCTTCTCAAACATCTTCACATATCAAATATTGCCTTTTGGCTCAAGCCTCAGAAAACTGACAGCTTTGTAAAGCATCAGCCGAGAAGCCAGACTGCATTCAGTATGAGCTTGGAATTAATAGTTCTTAAATTAAAAGCTTTGAAGTCTTAAGCGAAATTTCACAGGTGCATTTTCCTGTCCGTTTTTGTGATGCCGAATAGCAAATCTTCTGTTCTTGCTGGCTTAGGTCTCCGAGTATCAGACCTGGATTACTGTCTTTAAATACCTCCACAGTTCTGCCACCGTAGCAGATGGCAAAATACAATTAAGGAGTAATGTCACTACTGTCGCCTCGTGTGATTTGTTTTCCTTGTCCTTGCAGAGGTAAAAGTGCTGTAGTCTGCCATGAGGTGACACGCTTCACCTACGGACGGCCTGGTAAGCCCCTCAGACAGAGGGCCAACGAGGCCTGTCCAGGATTAACATGCTGCAGACATCCGAGGAGAGCTCCTGTGAATGCTGCAGCCTTTGAAACAATACTCTACTTGGGCGTGCTTCAAGCGGGCCCAAGGAGTTTTGGAGGGGACGGTGACCATGCAGCACCCCCTCCTCCTGAGTAAGGGATGTTTGTGTGCAGGGGCCCGGCCCTGGGCACCCCGGGGCTTCAGCCCGACCCTCCTGCCCTGCTTTGTTTTATGCGGGAGTTTCTCGTTTCCCACCTCAGTCCTGCAGCTGACAGCGTGCTTTAAGTTTGACCACTTCCTACAAGAAATAATGTAAATACACCGGTGGCAGCAGAGGTAGTATTCAGTGTACATTGCATCTTATTTCAAATAACCTTCTGGAGATTTCTTGTGCTGGGTCTTTTTCAGGCTTGCAGTAACAATTCCCAGCAGCATGCCACGCTCAACGCTCTTTTTTTTTTTTTTTTTTTTTTTTTTTAGTGTTGTACTTAAAACTTCAGCTAACGGTGTAAGGATGCTAGCCACACTTGAGATCTGAGTTTGGATACCTCTTAACCTTCTCCTGGTCTGTTGAGACTACAACATTATGTTGTAAGTGGCTATAGGATGGCACATAACTAGAAAATAGTAATTAAAATCCTTTTTTTAAAGGGAGTATTTACTTTTTGCTATCAACAAATGCTTTGCCCTGAGATACTAATGGATTCTTACTCGCTCCGATGGACTGCGAGCCAGAAGTCTATGTAAGATGCTGTCCAGAGTGAATTATAATGAATCAAGGCCCCTGTGAAGTGTTTCTAATGTTCATTAAGCACTTTCACCTTCTCTTATGAGGCCTACTAAGCCAGGATTAAAAATATATTACCGCTTCCTTTTCTGTAGATGTAAAATAACAGGTAATGTTATGCATATGCTACAGTGTGGTATAAACGTCAGCTGATTCTGTAAGGCAGTAGCAATCCCTCCATTTTATTGTTTGATGAAACAGAAAGAAGTCTAAATTGCTTGCCTGAAGCTACGTACTGTAACGGTGGCAGAGATGGAACTAATCTGTATTTCTGCAGCCTTGTCCGATACTCTATCCTGTAGCTTACGGGCTTTTGCTACGAGGCACAGCATCTGCTATACAGGGACTGCTTTATGCAATTCAAACTTTCTTCAAGATTTTCCCCCTCCCCAGTTACGGTCTGGTCTGTTAGAGTAACAGTATATTTTTAACATAATAATAAAATAAAAGATGTATTTCAGTACGGATACTTGAATTTTTTTTGAGCGATGATCATACCCTGCAGCTGATAGAGACCAGTTGATAGTGTGATGACTCAGCTGTGGGAGTATTACATAAAGTAGGTCGATTTTTACATCTCATAGTCTGAAGCTAAAGAGACTCCAGGTTTAAAATTTATACTTTGTTTATACACATTACTGATATTTCCGGGCTTGAACATAACTGAAAGTTCTTGAGGAGGAGGGAAATGTTTTTTCGGGGTTGATTTGGGGGTTTTTTTTGGCGGTTTATATTGCATAGTGACTGAATTCAATCAACTTGAACTTGGGGAGGGAGGGGAAACACCAGCTGCTTTCATTTCTAAAGTTTCCAGTTTGCAGCACTCAAGTGAAAGGGAGGCTTAAGGATAATTTTAAAGGAGGGAAAGGAAAAGCAGAGACACGTTTATTATTTTTTATTACAAGCACCCAGCTTTTTTGTGATTTAGCAGATGTGGACTTTGTAGAGGAATACATGCATTGCTGTGAAGTCCAAATTTGCATTTAAAACATTCTGTTTTTTTCCCCTAGTCCTTTGCATGGCTTTCTTCCCAACTATAAATGTAAACCAAGTGTAAATGATGCATTGTTTGCCTTAGTGGGCAGACAGTCTGAAAACAATAGTGCTGATGGATTTGACTGCCTCTGTGTAAGAGGGACATTAACTTTCAAGTCTAATAATGCAAATTTCAGTGTTGCCCAACCTGAGCTTCCCTTAAATGTTTCCTGATGCTGACGGCCCTAAATGTCCCTATGCTACGGGCCAAAACTTCAGTTGATGGTTTTTATGATCTAGCTCTTCACCTTCAATACAAAGCCCCTTAATCTGTTGTTACGACTTTAGAGAAAAGGGTAAAACATACCTGAAGTTTAATGTCCAAGTGAATGATGGGGTATGGTACGCGTATAGTTTTTATACTTACTATCATTTTTTATTTAAAGCATTTTTAAGTGGTAGGAAGCCACCAGGCAACTTAAAAGCTGCAAATCGCTTGTAAAATTCGGGTCTAGTGTGTGAGAAGTACTTGGCATTGAAATTCAGATACAGGAAATAATATGCTTGCCAAAATGTATTTGGTGTTCTCTTAGATCTTTGATGGGTTGGTTGTTTTGCTGGCTCATTACTACTGGGAATATTGGATGTGATCCTTCTTGGTTTTTAACGGGCGGGTTTTATTTGGGAACTCTTGGTTTTCATTTGTAGGGGTGGGTTTATTTCAGTCAGTCAAAAATGTTTTCTCAATGAATCGGTAGGTAGAAGGTTTAAAACCATTTGCCGTTTCACTTGCTCGGGTTTCACACTTTCCCTCGTGTAATGACATTCTGTTCTGATGTTGTTCCTTCAGTAATCTGGCAGAGGCCTGGTGTACTTCCAGTGGTGGGCTGTGGGAAAGGAATAAACCCTTTAATTACAGCAGCGAGGGCTTGTTTGAAAATATGCTAGCTCTCTTCCCCTCCACATGTGCTTTCTTTTTGTCTGTCGCTTCCTTATGCAGATGAAGGGTCCGAAGCCATAAAATGCTGCTGTTCAACTTGCCCCGCAAGCGTGGCCACAATCGGTGGCAAAGCTGAGCGGTGGCTGAGAGCATTGCCACGCTGAACGCCGTGTCTTGAGGCTCTCGGCTAGAGATTACGGCTCCCTGGTCTGCGAGCAGACGGATGGTGTGAGTGTACCCCATCTGCTCCCGTGCAAAGTTTATCAGTTTAATTTATGCTGCTGGAGAAAGCCGTTCGGAGTCACCAGCTTGGCTGAGCATGGAAGCAAGGAAAAAATGCTCAGGTGGAAATCACCGTTCTACCGGTTCATGTAGGGAAGAGTGGCATCTGAAACTGCTTCGGCGTGTCTGCAGCAAATGTCTCATCCCGGACTGATGCGTCATAAACCATATACTGAATTTTTATCTGGGGGAGCAGAACCTCCTTTGATCAGGCATAAAAATGGGATTGTGTGATTAAAAAAATGCATTGTAAACAAAAAGAGAAACCTATACTAAGGTCTCCCTACGCTTTTTGCATCTAGGTCAGGCCTGTGGAGCAAGAGTAGTTTCTGGTCAGGTTGGGTTTAGTGCCTGGAGGATTGCTACGGTTACAGTCAGACATTTTGACATTGCTAAAATAGGTTTAGCAAAAATGTGACGATGCCCCCAGAAGAGTTTATGATTGCATCACTTGAGGGGCATGACTTAATCCTTTCTAAATGTATCTTCTGTAATATGTAGTTTGCTTGGTCTATCCTACTTGCGTTCTTGCGGTCTTTTCTGCCAGGTTCTTCCCTGCATTAGTTGCAAAAAGGCAGCTCTGTGGCTGTTACTATATTGCTTTTACTTCCTAAAGGCTAGAAGAAATGCAAATAGTAAGAATCAAGTTGAGAGACTGTGGCCTGCTGCTGTGCTCCAGGAGGGCTTGTGGTATTCGCATCCCTGTGCTCTGCTTTCAGTTCTTTGAGCTTGCCTTGCTGGTCTGACATCTTTTGGATGACGTGATGCTTGCAGATTAGCATGTTTTGGCACACGCACACTATGATGACTGGCTAACGATATTTATAAAGTTCAAAAATAAACCATGGGAGCTCATTCTGACATAATCTACTAATCTTAGTTTTGCACTTTGATACTGTGTTGTCTGAGCCAAGTTAGGATAACTATGTATTACCAGCAATTCATTTTTAGCTTTGCTTGCAGATTAGTTTTGAAGCAATTGCATGCTTTTAAATTAAGAACGATGGGAGTGGAGAAATTACTGGCTCTTTCAACTATGTGCATATGGAAGTAAGCTCTGTGCCTATTTTTAAAACAGATTTATGTGAGTGGGAGTAGAGATATGTGCTCCCCGATATTTCTGAACAATGTTGTATACTGGCATTTTGACTTGATGTTTTTTTCTTCGCTGCCCACGAGAACGGAACTGTCTTCTCTGCCCTTTCCCACATTTGTATGTTAGGGGAAGGACTTTCTTTTCGCTTTGAGGATTGTGCTTTATTTTCTTCTGGATAAAAAAAATCTGCTACTGCTTTGGGTAAACCTTAGCCTCATGCTAGGCATCCTGCTAGTCATGCTGCGTTTTGGGGAGTCCAACCAAGAGACTAAGCTTTTGAGGCTCTTCAGTGACAGGAATTCAGTTTCCCTTGGGCCCTGACAACTCCATTTAAATAGCTTATAACAATTTTCTACCTACGTTTGGGAATGGCCTGCATTTTTAAGAAATACAAAGAGGAACTTGCAGATGTAAAGCATGCGAGTCAAGTGAATTGCAATGTACAAATATGTTTTGAGGTTGCTACTAATAAAGTGGACAGAAACCATGGGTCTTGGACAAGAGTCTGTCCAGTGTCTCACTCTTTGAGATGCTTATCATTATTCTTATTAGTTGTTATATTTAGCATATCATTTTCTGTGCTGTTCTAAAACTGGGAATCTCTATGCCCCAAAAGTACATAGTCTAGAAATTGCATTTAGAGTTTTAAGTTGCTGCAGGCTACCACCATATGTTTATAGTTTTTTTCTTTTTATAAGGTGCGTGTTAGGCAGACTAAGGGTGATTTAGAGAAGGGATATGTTTCCTTCTTTCTCGCCTTTTTTATTTAATCAATATTACTTTGGTCAGCCAGTTTGTCCCACAGAGTTCTTTTTGGTACATCAAAGTTTTAAGCCAAATCTCTCAGCTGCAGTGTGCATGCTAAAAACCCCGTAATACAAATTTCCAATCCTGCATGTATGCCAGATCAATTAAATTCTTAACTCGACTCGAGCTGAAAAAAAATAGAACTGCTTCTGTTTTGGTTTCAGCCCTACAAAACTTGGTTCAGACTTTGAGTTTACAAAACTCAAAGCCAAGCGAAAAGAAGGTTTTCTGTTATTGTTTGTAAAGTTGACTGATAACTAAGCTGGTGTTGTACGCGATTCCTTTTTGGGTGATGTTCCAAACGACCGGCCTTAATGTGAGTGTTTTTCACAGAAGGATGACATAGATGGATGCGTGAGATGTGGTTTTCTGATTGATAGTCACTTCCCTCCCCCCCACCCGAAGCGTAGTGATAACGATGAAAATTCTCATGGCCTATTGCCATCGTGCAGACTGGCTTTCTGAGACCAGGGGACGTCCCTTTCAGTTTTGGATATAAAGCAGAAGTTAATGTGTTGGAATAGTATTTCCTTTAATCATTTACTAGAAGCTGTACTACACTCGAATAAGATTGTAAGAAGAAGGTAGTCTTTCTGCTACTGAGGCCTTTATCTTAAGTTTGAAAAGCTTTCACCAATGTTAATTTTTTTGTTCTAGTTATTCAACATATAATGGGGACACAGTAATACCACTTTGTAAGACAAGAGGCTTCGTGTTACTTAAAAGCTGGAGTTACAGCATGTTACAGTAACTGTAACTTGTGAATTATTTATAACTTGGAAGGAATAATGGTTGTCCTAATGGCAAATAATTTTGAAGCTGGCTTTTTCTTTTTTTTCAAGTCTGTCTGTGATGCCTTGAACCAATAAAAACTACAAAAAAAACAAGTAGCCGTTGAGAGAAGCTGTCCTGTCCTGTTCTACTGTCCCCTTCTTCCTATCTGTGGTAGAAATACCCTGTGTGTAGCTTTTGTGTTTTGCCTTCGGTAACAATGTTGTGAATGTGGAGACCAGTAAGCTGCCTAACGCCGTGTTTTTATGGTCACTTTAAACTTGCACTGCACTGAAAGGAGCGGTTTAGCCTTCCTCTGGTTGCCTGTTCCCCCTCTCTTCTGTAGGCCAACATGTGAACAGGTGATAGCTCCCACCGCAGATTGGGGGCTTTCCAGGTTAAAACTGATGTGACAAAATATGTTTGATTTTTATGTGGATTCGTTTAATACCGCAGTTTGTGATGTAGCTGTAAAAATACTTGGTCTGGGGAAGGTATTGCAGGGACACAAAATGAAGTGGCAAGGGAGGGGTAGGATTGCTTCTGTTAGCAATAGTGTGAGCTTAAATGGGCTGTGAAATTATGACTAAATAGGAGTCAAGATATATGTTTTATTTCCTAGCAAACAAAATTAGCTGTCCTTGTCTGCTCTAAGGATTGTTCGGGCGTGGATTTTGCTGTACTGTCCTACTGCTGGAAGCATGGTGAATATTAAATACGGTTGAAATGAAGTTAGGCCACGCAGGTGAAAATGAAGCTGAAGGTGTTTGTGCCTGTGGTCACAGTAGCGCCATAATCATTTCCAAAGTGCTAAAATATGTTAGAAGGGATTAAAAATGTACTACTGTTGTTACATGTTATGCTTGCCTAGATAGGATTTGAACGATTTTAAACTTAAAAAGAGAAGAAAAAAGGGGAAGAAAATAAAATTAAGATAGGTGTGCTACTGGAAGCTGAGTTCCACTGCTAAATATGGCAGAAGTAGTACTCTCTTTAATTCAACACCCACACACACACCCCCCACAATACAGGAGCTCCACTGTGGAAGTGAAGCCAGTGTACCGTTCTACTTTCTACAACAAGGACCTGCTTACAGAAGGGAGTTCCTCCAGAAATTTCCCATGGCTTTATTTGTTTTATCTTGTACTCCTGAAGAATAAGTTCAGATAGTTTCTCTTGTTAAAACCACTCATGTCTATTGAATGTGCAGGCGAACTGAAGTGCTGATGTATTTTTGCCCCGGGTTCCCAAGTAGTGTGAGAAGGCCAAACCATGTCAAATCAAGAAGCTGCAAAAAACAACGTTTCCTTTAATTATAGGAACATCAGGATGTGGCATCACATGTCTTTTTCTCACCATAGAAGCCAGCTCTGGTGACTGTGCTGATCTTTCCTACATGGTATAGTGCTTTGGCCATATCAATACAACTAAAGAGCTGCGTACAAAATAGGGTCACTGAAATTATCAGGCTTAAAAAGTAGTTATGCCAACGCTCTGCTCTCCTTTCTTCCCCCACCTCCTCATCTTTAAATGCTCTGGTTTCAGTGCAAGCCTGCAAAGACTTTTTAGTGGCACAGTTAAGGGAACGGTGGGGCACAAGGACCTCTCTGGCTTTGCTGTGGATTAAAAGGAGATGTGGAACTGCACCCTCAGTTTCGATCCAGCAAGGCGCTGTAGCACGTGCCTGTCTCAAATGTATGAATACTCTTACTGACGTCAATTGAAGTACTTGGAGCTTGTGAGTTAAGCACATGCCGAAGTGCTTTTCAGGGCTCAAGATTTTGCCGTTCCTGTGTAAGAGTGTGTGTGCAAGTATTTGCAGGCAGGAATGTTAGTTTTCTAAGAGGGTGATAGCCATTTAACGGTTTTAATAGCTTTACGAGATGTAGTCCTGCCTGTTTTCTTTTCTGAACTGTTTCTTTTTCTTTTTGCTTTTCCAGCGTCTTCTCTTAATATTTTATTTAAAAGTAATAACTGTTCTTTTTCTTTCCTTACTCTTCTCTTCATTATAGTGTGCGTGTGTGCATAGTACTGGCATTTTTTACGGTTCACTCGCCGCCCCCCCCCCCTTGTCTTCTAGTCCGCATGCTTTTCTCTTTCTCTCATTTCTGTGTATTTCTCTGATTGGGCTTCTCTATCCACGTTGTCTCTGTCTGAGGAAAATAGCTCTTACGAAGCTGCTGGCATCTCTTTGAAAGAAAGCAAAATGAACTATTGTCACAGTATTTTTTTCTTTTCCTGAAGGCCAAAGGGGGAGATGAGGAAAGATTTCTGCAGTTCGTTTGGGGGCAGCTCCATAGGAAATACTTTGCAAGGGGAGGGATTGTACTGTTGCTACTTGTCTCTCAAGCCTGCGTGCAGAATTTGAGTGTTGGTTATAGAAAATTCTGGCTGTGTACTTACATTATGCAAGGCTCAGCAAACTGTTAATGCGCAAATACTGTGGAGGAAAAGTAGAACGTGGCCCTGCTCATCCCTTTTTACAGTCCCTTTATGAACTTTTAGGAAATTGAATCCTGCTGATGTGAGCATTCAGGAAAAGCTAATTTCATAATTCACATGCATTAAAGGCTTTTATTTATAAAACATTAATATTCATGTTCTTTCAGTCAAGAGCAGCATTATGTGACACGACTGACCAGTTGTAAAAACCAATGCACAGCTTCCGTTATTGAAAGGATCTTTGCAGTCTCCATTTGAGTGTGACCTTCCAAAATAACTAAAGATTTCTTCCAGGCTGGGTGGCAGACCAGGTATAATGATTTCTGGGCCCTGTTGCTTTGGAAGCAGGAATACAATTTTTGGCATAAATATGTTAAGAAAAGTATGGTCTCTTAAAGTCTTCTGGGTAATACAATTTCTTTATATCATACTTAGTATTTCATTATAATACTACTTCAGCTGGCTCCTATGAAAGCTGGTGAGGTATCATGCAGAAGAAATGTGTTTGTGGTGTAGGTAATCATGTTTTTTCCCCTCACAAGCATCTTTTCTTATACTCTTGTTGATTCCTCTTCCTTTTGTGGTGTGATTTTATGCCTGTTACTCTTGCAGTCAAGGATGCAATGAAATTGATTTCCTGTGGGCATTTTGGAAATTACTGGTTCACTAATTTGGATGGGGGAGAGTGAAGGGATAAACTATTATTTCCTTTTTTTTTTCACCAACTTTTCTCAGATCGTGCCAGGGACGAGTCTGTTGTTTTCTCCCCTTACAGACATTATAACACCTGGTCTACTCATGCATGATGATTGCTAGGCTATGCCTCCTGGCCCAAATGGGACCAGGATTGGCGTTCCTGCACGCACGCCTGTCCGTACATGTCCTGCTTTCCCCTCTGGAATAGCGTTGAGTTGACCACAGGGATTCCCTGGCAAAGTGGTCAGAAGCTTTTTAGCTTTTTGGAATATTTTTTTCTGGATATGCCTTTGCTTCTTTCTTTTCTTTCTATCCTTTTCATGTCCCTGTTCACCTTGCATAACCATGAGTAGGTATGTGGTAACGACTGAGGGACCGCCTGGTTATCGGCTGTGCAGAATCTGTCTCCTTCACACGAGCTCTTTTCAGAGGTGCTTCAGAGCATTGTCATTTTATCACCCACGCACTACAAGCATGACTGCAGCTACATCTGGGGCTTTGTCAGGGACGCATGAGTGTGCTCAGCTCTGGAGAGCTAACCTGCCCTCCGGCGTGGTTTGTGAAACCAAGGTTAGTATAATGTGAGAAAAATGGCCAGGATACGTATCCGTGGTTAGATTTCTGCTTGTGTGGAGGATGGCTTGCCCTGAGTTCCCGGTTAGGTCCTACCACTGTCCCTGTCTTTCGCCATCTTGGCAATATTTTTGCTGCTTTTACTTTCGTGTGCTCCCTCAGTCATAGTGTCGTGGTCATTCCTTCAGAAGATCAGCTACAGCTTGGCTGATGGGCATGATAGCTTAGGAGGGAAGTGCTTCTTCATCTTTTACACAATGGAAGAATATACATGAGCACATTGTACTGTTGTCTTTGGAAGAAGACTTTGAAGATGTCTGTTCAGGCATGCTTTTGAAGGTGTTCTGAAATTTGCTCTCAACTATCCTCTGAATAGATGATTTATCACCATTCTTCTGTTCCTGTGAAGCAGTAAATCGCATCTGGGCTGAAAGGTTATCCTTTTTCCTTAAAAGGCTTCATACTTTTGCACCACTTCTTCCTTTATTCTACGCTGTCCAAATGTCCAGGTATTTTTTTCCCACCAGAGGAGACACAGTATTTTAATGAGGAACCCATGTGTTACAAAGCTGAAGCAACATAGTATATAGCACTTCAGCTTTGAAAACTCATTCCTCCGTGGAAGAATGCCATTGAGATAGTTCCAGCTGGTTTCCAAATTCCCAGTTCGCTAGACTTTCTCAGTGATTAGATCATCATCTTCAATAAAAGCAAGAATCTGCAGTTGATCTGAGGGAGTTAATACATAGTTTAATTTCAACACACATGAATAATGTTAAGCCCACGCATAAACTGGTCTAGTTAAGGAAAAGAACAAAATAATAGGTGATCTCTTGAGGCAGCCCTTTGAAACAAGAAGTAATATCTTATAAATTTTTAAGCAGTAGGAAAGAAGATTGAATAGCTGGCATTATTTGAGACAAAAGACTGTAAGAACAATTCTAAGACTGGCTGACTGACCTACTGTTCAGCTTAGAAACGAGGACAACATCTAGTAAGGAAAATCTCACTTACAGCGGACTGGTTATCAGGGCTCCTAATCCTGTCATAGATAAGAGAATATAAAACTGTCAAAAAGAGGGTTTTACATCTGCATCTCCCAGGTTGCTGTCATTTGCATAGCTTCTGTTGTGTTGGGTTTTTTTGTTTTTGTTTTGTTTTGTTTTGTTTAAATTGGTTTGGTTGTTTGTTCATGCAGGAAGTCCCTAGAGAGAAATGAAGAGTATTTCGACAATGACACGACCTTTAGGTTCTTGAAGGTGCAAGTATTGGCTCTCAGGGTTACCCATAACAAAACTTTAGTTGTTGTTCTTGCATTCACGTATTTCATACTTGGTTCATGCCGCAGCACGAGAAAGTTCTCTGGAGCAAAGTGTAATGCTATACAGCCTCATCTAGTGATATTTTCCAGTGCCTGTCTTGTCTAATGCCTATTTAAGTAAACTTTCTCAGCTCTTCTGTGTTGATGAGGTCGGTAATCTCACTGTTCTTTCTGTAGAAGATTCATGTGTCTGGCTCTTCCTGGCCTGGGTTGAAGAGCTGCTTTATTGTCACTTCTGAAAAGTACCTCTGCCCACGTTTTCTTGGCACAGTGAGTCTTCTTGTTGTTGTCAGTTTAACTTTCTGGTGTGGAGGACCAAGGCAAATAGTACTAGGGCTTAGTAAACAACCTACCTTTGGATGACTGTTACTGTTGTGATAAAAATGATACAAGGTTGGTTGCTCATTGATTTATGCTTTTTGGCCATCTCCCAGGATGAAACTGCAACTTCATTACACAAGAGTTTCAGAACAGTACAGAGTTGTCCATTTATTTCCTACAACTGTTATCGAGCTGACAGCTTGCCTTTGGAGGGTCATATATTCAAAAGCTGCCAATTGGATCTTACTTCATTTTAGCCAAATGTAGCACAGAGTCTGAAGTTCATTTTCTCCCTAATACCCCCCCCTCTTTTTTTTCTCCCTAATACCCCCCCCTCTTTTTTTTCCCCCTGAAGCTTTTTTCTTTCTGCTCTCTCTCCTTTCCCTCCCCTTCCCTTCCCCTCAGTTCCTCCTGCTGCAAATAAAAAAGGCCTGGGAACAGAGGCAATGCCACAAATAAAAGGAATTAATTTTTTTGTTGTTGCTGCCTGTAATTTTGGTTTCTGTTAATAAGACTTCAGTTTCTCTGGCTAGATCACTCCTACATTGTGGAGAAATGCATGGGTTTCAAAAATGGTAAATGGAAGATATTTTTCATCTTGCTATTTCTGCTAACCATACTCCTACCTCTAAGCTAGCTGCTTATCTCCAAATTGGTCTTTGTGACTTTGTTTTCCTCCTCCTGCTTCATCGGTGCTCTCCACTGCTCTTTCGGTACCTTTACTTTGGAAGTTGCCATTTGGAAGCCTGTGTGGAGTTGTCATTGGGAAGTCTACGTGCTTAGCTGAATAATTGTCTAGGAGACGGAGAAACACAGGGAAGGCAAACCATGCACAGTATCTGCCTGTGTACTACCTGAAATCAGAAAGTGTGTTTCTGTTGTGGTACCCAGAGAAATGGTTTCCTCACACTGAGAAGTTGTGAGGACAGGCTTAACATTTTTTCATGTCGGTGGGATAGCGCCTTGAATTCTTTTAAGTGTTTTACACAGCTTAGCTGCTTTTTTTGCATGTCTCTGTGCATTCCTGGAAAAATATATGGTTTTGTGGTTCAGTCTAACTGGGCAAGATAAGCTGAAGAGTCTATTTTATAAAGTAGACAACTTTAGTTGTCTGGCCTCTCTTTTAAATATGATGTTAAATGCAATGGAAGAATAGAGTTTCAGTTCTGAGCCGATGTATTCTGCTATGAAAACTCTTTTTCAATTAATTACTTTCAAATTACTTTTCCCAAGTAATTTCTGACTCTTTTTTCAGTACATATTTATGTACTTGTAAAGTAGAAAAATAATATAATCAATACCTGACTAAATATTACTGTTTAATGTGTTAAGCTGCTTGCTTTAGTCCCAAAAGAAGCTCTTACAGTGGTATTAGATGAAAGCCTGCATATGTCCATTTCCTCTAAGACTCTGTCTCAAATTCCTTCTGATCTCAAGATTGGTAATTTTGACAGTTATTTTAAACTTTAGCTGTTTATACATTCATTTTATAGAAATTTGTTATATGTTTTATAACTTTAATGTGGATTATTTCTTAATTTCGCCTTGTTTCCTACTTAAGCAACATTCTGTAATTACCTGATTCACTGTGGTTGTGTGTAAATGAAACTATGAAATCTGTTGTCAATTAGCAATCAATGTGGTATCCATATTTTCAAATGTTATAAATTGCCTATTAGAGCTAATTTTCCAGGGCATCTCTATCTCCGTTCTTAATGTAATGCAGAATATTTTACAATAATGCCTAGGTTAACAATGATAGTCTTGCTGTATTGTGCAAAAAAGGCTTCTGTGCAGACCCAGCTGGGTTTCAGGCTTAATTCATTGCTCTATGGTGGGATCACCACAGCTGCTGTGGGGCCTTTACAAATGCAAAAAAGCTGTCAGTGTTTGTTTCATCAGATGCATAAGTGATGAGGCCAAGTTGAGGAATCCATTCCAGCGCGCGGTGTGCATGCTGGAGGCATTATTGTTTACAGAATTAGTGTCTTAATGCTTTAAAATACATGATGCATGTTTTGCCTTAGAGCAAAATATTTTAGGAGTAAGACGGTTTAAGGATCCTCTTCAATTTTGTCCCCTCTTCTAACAGCGTTTGCTCTGACTCCTGTAAATGTGTGTTTCTGAATTACTGTGCTGTACCTGCTTTGGTTGCGAGTAATTCAGTTTTCCTCCTGTCTTGTGCATCTTTTTTGCTGGTACTTTGATTATTTTAAGCGGCCACAATTAAATAATTGCACAGCTTTAATGCAGGTTTCCGCTCCCCCTTAGCAGCAACTCCTCCGGTTGACAGTTAACAGTCTTCTATGGTCACCAGAAGTCAGAGTACTTCTTTTGGCTGTCAAGGCTTGAACGAGGTTCCTTCCAGCCAATTAGAGAGTAACGATGATTGGTTTCAGAGGGTGCTGCTTAAGAATGCAAAGCATGCCTCCGTGCCGGGGCCGAGCACACAGTTCCTCTACCAATCCTCTTTTCCTTTGCTTGAGGCTCCAGGAATATAATGTGGAGTAGGGCTTTTGCTTGCATGATGCCAGACTGGCTTTTGGGGGGTAGAAGCGGGGGTTCAGGTCTTAAATTGTTTTTCTCTGGGAGTGTTCATGTGATCTTCCAGTCTTTGTTGCGGTCTGTTGGCTGCGTGCGTGAGGTTTCATTAGGGCATGCCACCGTTCCCCGTATCGTGTAACTCCACCGATAATAGGCATTGCAGGAATTTTAACTAATGCGCTGTTTAAGCCATCGTCGCTGTGATTTTATTAAATGTGCTTGCAGCGTGGAATTTTGCTAATGCTGTAGAGTGATCTGTTATGCAAATTGAATGTAAGAATGGGCTAGTGGGGATTTGTTGTCCGTATATCGGAGACCTGTCTTTTGCATTTGGAAATGAAATGAGCTAAATGGTGTCGGCGTAGGCTGAAATGTTCAGGCTTTTCTGGTTGGGGGTGCAGTATTGTCACTGGAGGGGCCAAGTTTGATTTGTAGGGAGGCATGCCTGTCTAGAAGCGTGCTTGCGGGTGGGCATTTCAGCAGGCACATACGGGGTGAGTTGAACAACGTGAGTAGGATAGCTTAGGCACAGTCATATACAAATTAGATTATGAGATTTATTCTGGCTGGTCTTTATGGCCAGGCAAAGCTGTGTTCTCACTTAAGCTCTTCTGCCATAATGCAGGCAGATTCCTACGCTGGAGAAAACGATGTTTAGCTCAGTGCACAACTGGTAGTATTCATGTTTGTTGGCTAAACCGTTGGCCTGTGGCTAAAGCAGCACTTCTCCAGGTGTGATGTGTGACGAGGATACTCTCGAGTCCTGCGAGGTGAAGTGGGAAGGCGGGGAGTTCGGCTTCATTTCCAGATTTACTGCTTCACTGAGGCGCATGAGCTGCTGTAACCCAGCAGACATGAGAGGAGTCATCACCTCCTCCCTGCGCTTGCTGCTGCTCTTGTGGCCTCTGTTATCTCCAGGCTGAGGCTCAAAACATGACCAGCCTCCTCTTCTCGTGCTGTTCCAGGGAGCAAGTTGCTTGCAGCGCTCCCTCTGCCAGCGCTTTGTAGCTAGAAAAGCAGCGGCAGCCGAAAGAAATCCCCACCTGGCAGCTGGTGCCCGCCGTCCCTCCCTTTCCCGCACCTCATTTACAGTCGCTGTAAGCACTGCCATTTAATTCCCTTGGAGTCTCTGTTGCTATTTTATTATTTGTTGTTTGCTGCGGGGCTGGAAATGGTGTGGGAGGGCTGCTTCGGGGGTGCTGAGCGGGGTATGGCAGCAGCAAGTGCTTAGCCAGGACCTGGAGGAGCTGAGCCGTCAGTGCTGGGTCCGTCCCTCCGTCTATAAATTGGGGGAAGAAAGATAGCGGGCTTTAAACTGCAGCTGATGAAACCGCAGCATAGTGCTTTCTCTTGACAGAGATGGAAATGGGTTGAATGTTTTTGAGGGAGGTGGTTTTAAGAAAAAAACAAAACCTCCTTGGCAAAAGGTCTGTCCATTTTTTAATGCTAGGGCCCTGCTCGGCCCCATGGTGTGGTAGTTTGGCTTTGCACAAATGGAAGTAAAGTGTCTGAGCGCATCACGGGGCATTTGTATTTTGGGGGTGCGGTGCAGTTAAGAGCAGCCTTTGGTGATGTCTGCACAGGTAAGGCTGAGCTGGGAAGTTGCTGTTCTCAGTGCACACATGGTGTGGTGGATGGGCCGCTACACTAATCACCCAGCAGTGGAAACATGCTTTTCTGAGGCACAGGGAGTCCTCTCAGGCAGAAAACGGGTGCCGGAGCGCCAGGAGGTGAGGCTTGTGCCCGTGATGTGGCTGTTGCCGGCACGCAGGCTGCTCCCGTGCCCCGTCCCCACACGGAGCGGTCTGAAGTCGAGCAGGGACGAGGTTTCTGTGATGTGGGGGACTCTAATAAGAGGCCAAATTCTGTCCTGAATGCCACGAGTGCTCCCTGAGGGGATGGGGGGCAGGCGAGCCCGCCTCCCGAGGTCTCCATCAGCTTTATTTTTTCTTCTGGCTCTCTGATCTTCTGTAGGTCGGGTGGCAGAAACAAAGAAACAGCTATTAAATCCAAAAGGTGGAAGGAGCAGAAAGGGAACGTGTCTTTTTCCCCTTCTCCCAGAGCAGGCTGGTTAGCTGCCTGCGTTGCCTGTACTGCCTGTCCCAGGGGCGGCGGCAGCGGCTGCTGCATCCCTGCCCACCACAGCATCCTTCCTTCTGCTGCGGGTCCTGGCTGACCCTTTTGTTTGAGCTTAAAGTTAGAGCTGCTTCGTGGGAATATTTAAAAAATGAAACCAAATTATCTACAGTTTAATTTCTTTTTAAAAAAATATGCATTGTTGTATAACCAGGCTTTAGAAAAACTCAAATTTTGAGCCAAATCAACTTTGTGGTTTCCTGTTGCCCTTTGGGTTGCTGGTACTGTGCCAAATCGTTGGTAAAGAAAACACTTTAGTAGTTACGTATAGCCTTGGATACATTGAGCTGTCCTGAAGAATGCAGTAGTAGTGTTTGAGGTTTAATACACACTTTTATTATTATTATTTATTAAGATTTCTCCCCCCACTCCGATATGTTAAGCCACTAATGAGGAAGTAATGGAAATTGGGATTCCAGCTTTATATTTAGACTTGTAAATCGCTTTGGAAATACTCATGTCAGTGTTAACGCAGATGTTTGCTGTGCCAGTGTGGGGAACATATTTCATCATAGGACACCGTGTTACGCAGTTGTCTCCTTGCTGGTGAATTGGCTCTTGATGGAGATTCAGAAGAGCTTATTTTAATTAGGCTTTGTTTGGAAACATGGCTCAATCTACTAATTGAGGTAGGTGCTACTTCCCCGTGGACTTCTGACAGCGTTAATGCAAAATTGCTAGATATTAGCTTTTTAAGCATACTTCTTCTTCTGTCCTATTTGTATGAGAGACAGACCATTGTGTGGCAAGAACTTAGTATTTAGTATTAGGAAATGAAAAAAACTTCAAGAAGGACATGGTTGAAAATAGTATTTCAAAGCACTGGGAAGTTGGATTTTGGATGAGAAACATAGAGGTAATGCGGTGTCATTAACGAAGCACCTAGGCTTTGGAGGCAACAAATTGGCCTTGGGAAAGCGGTAGTGAGCATCAAAAATGGTAATGCGTGCTCTCTGAGGTGATATGCAGCTTTTTGCTTGATTCCCACCATCGCCGGTGTGTTCACCTCTTCCTGTGGCAATTGTAACGTAGGAGAGAGCTGCTTTTCGTGCTTCGCTTCACAGAAGGCACATGAATGTGTGGCTGCCCAGCCTGCCTTTCTTGTAAGTAGCTTAGCTGACGTTCAAGGCTGAGGGAAGTACGAAACAAACTCTGAAAATCTTTCAGATGTTTTAATTAAAAGTGATGGAAGTGGAGAATTAGAGCTGCTTCTGTGCTAGGATGGCTTATTCAAACATGCAGCTTAACCAGTTAGACTGCAAGGTGGAAAATGCTAGAGATTGTGTATCTGAATTAAGCAATTTTAATTTGGTCTTTCATCTATGTCATTACTGAGGGATATCCTGCAGGCTGATTTAATGAACTCAATCTAGAGGTGTGTAGAGGCACATCTCGTTGCTTGACAGCAGCAAGATGGCATGCTATGACTGGCAGACATATCTTCAGCTTGTGTAATTGTCTGCTCTTGTCATATGATGACAAATGGAGCGATGATCATATTAAACAACAAAAAAGTTCAAAGTAACACGAAGGCTCTGAATAAACTCTTGGAATCAAAGAGATTCTCACATGACAGCATGTCAGCATGGGTATTTTTAGCCTGAATTAATGCAGCTATAGGAAACTCCCCTCCCCCAGAGAAGTATTACCGTGTTAAGTTAAATGTCAGTCAGAATTTTTAGCCTAAATTCTCCACTTCCTACAGGTGTGGGAGTTTGTCTCGTCAGCCCTCAGTCTATGTTGCACGTGCAGGCAAGGAAAAAACTATCCCAGGTCAGTAGTTTAGAGTGGGGGCGCGGGGGGAAGTGTAGTAACTAAAGTTTGTCTGTTGACTGACAAATCTGATTTTTTTGAATGAGCCTCTTCCAAAACCAGATGCAATGAGGGTGAGATCATGCAGAAAAATTTCATCAGGAACTGAGCATAGTTTGGAGTTTTGGCAAACATGTTTGAGGGGAATAGAAATTCCCTTCTTTTCCCTTTTATCTGTCCATTTTTCTCTCTCTCTTCATGGATGCAAGCTATGTACTTCTATGCATTATGGTATGAGGTTTTAAGTTTTGCAGAAAAAACTGTCTTTCTGATCAGACTGAAGTCAAGTATTGAGAGAAATATTTTTCCTTTTGTGGGTAAGAAGATTCTGCAGAAGGGAAGCACCCAGGAAAGTTGCTTCAAAACAAAATGCAGTTTTAGAGCATTGGGGAACAGGAGCTGCAAAATAAAGAGCTAAGGGGACAGAAACTTTTTTTGCTTTTTTCCCCTCTCTCTCTTTTTTCCATTGGAACTGGAACTGAGTATAGTTAACCATGGGGGAAAATGAGTGATACAGATTACCAGTTTTATTCACTTCTCGGTGCTTACAGTTCACTTTGGTCAGGTTGGTATCTCTGTTACACTTTTAATTAAGATTTCCCTCTTCCCCCCTGCGCCTTTACTTCCCCCCACCCCCAACTTTCTGTCTTCTGATAGGGAAA
The DNA here is from genome assembly GCF_000690835.1 of Fulmarus glacialis. NCBI lineage: Eukaryota > Metazoa > Chordata > Aves > Procellariiformes > Procellariidae > Fulmarus > Fulmarus glacialis. The sequence goes on along the minus strand of NW_009199433.1, from coordinate 150,193 downwards.
AAAACTTCTTCAGCAATTAAAAAACCACATATGCTACCACATGTGGCCAGATTAAAACTTTCTCTTCTGAATGCTTTATCCATAAACTTCATAGAAAATTGCTTTACTTCTGGATTGCCATCCTTGTGTGGTATTCTGGCCCCAACAGCACATTTTAGATACTGTTCTCCGAAAAGACTTTTTCAGGGCAGCTGCCCTGGAGCTGGGTTTTGTTGCCACGATGGATGCAGAGGAACGTAGAGTGCCCAGCCCAGAATTCAGCAGTACTCATCTCAAAACAGGTCCTAAATACAGCCTTTCTCCCTTGTTGATTGAGTTAGTAAGTGGCAGGAAAATGCTGCTTCTTTGTGATTTCTGAAGTATCCGTAGTTTACTTCTGGACTTGAAAATTTTTACTGTGGTCCTGTAGTGGTTTAATTGTAATGGGAGAGATGCCTTGCACATGTATGCCTCATTAGCTGGTACAGCTGGGACTCTCAATTTCAGCAAAAAAGTAGTCTTAGTCAAAAGAGTGCCTATGTAAAAATAGCACTGTACTACTCAACAGTTAAACCTGCATGAAATATGTCACTTCACTAAATCTATGAGTATCAGGTCTTTTAATGCATTGACAAAGCTAATTTTTATTAGCCGTTTTATTCTTAACATTGTGCAACTTCTACCTTCTGCAGAAATTGCACGTAGCTACTGCTTTGGTACAGGTATGAGTAAGGCCATATCTGTATCAAGAAAACGTGCGACGTTAGAAAGCTGAAGTATAATTCTGTACCTAGTTTTGGCTACAGTTCCTTGTCCTTTTTTAAAAATGCGCTAATATATAATTTTCCCATACGGATGAGAGGCAAAGGAGCAGGATTCATTTTAGACTCATTTAAATGTTGAATAAGCCTGAATCTTAGAAGTGTTGTTGCTGGAAAAGCAGTTTGATGTGCAATCTCAGAACTACAGAAAAATCATTTTACTCTTTTTTTACTAGAACGTTTTGATATGAAGGGCCATGGAGAACTGGTAAACCTGGACTCCACATTGCTGCCAAAGCTGCCTTCTGAGTATAAGTGTACCTTAAGAAGATCTGCTGCCTCAACCTTCTTCTCTTTTTAGTAGAGATGAAAATTTAGGAGTAGAGTTGATGTAGCTTAAAAAAGAAATAAAGCTAATTGGGCCTATTTGCTTGGTTTATGGTTTGAAAAATAGGCAGTAGATTAATCAGAGGTGCGATTCAACAGCTGGACTGTTCATGCAAAGACGACAAGGAAGATGGAAATAGGTTGTAGAGGGCTTTAAAGTGTGAAACAGCAGAGAAAAGGGAATCAGTCAAGAAATGCAAAGATGGAAGTGGCCGAGCCAAAGCAGTAGTTATAAAAATGATTTCTATGAAATATTCTGATGGGATTCATCAATGTGGAGTGAAAAAATATTGAAGTAATGGGGAAAGAAAAGAGTGAGAGTCTTTCACAAGGCATTTTAGCTCTGAGGAAGATTTGTGTCTCTGTGACATTTTGCAGGAAGAATTGGCAAGGTTTGTCCCTGGTATGAATACTAGTGCCTGCAGAGGGGTTTGAAACAGTTGATAGCCATATTGTATTTTGAGTGGCGGGTAGTCAATCAGTAAGTTGCAGGATTTCACAAAATTGTTCATGCAGTTGTGTGCAGAAAGGTGGGGGCTGGTTCTGTTATGAGTCTCCCAACAGTAAGGGGAAGAGATTGTCAACTCTTAAAATTGTCTATCTTCATTTTGACTACAAAAAGAAAATGTTTGGAAATGAGACAGGCAACATCTTCAGGGACACTAGAAAATAGCGTGGTTACTGTGGTAAACAGACGGTCGACTTACTCCACATCTCGGCGATTGTTTCCATATTGGTTTTAATCTGAGATTCATTTATATGCGAGCCGGTGGCTTACATGTGGTGGATGCTATCATTGACTGGCTTGCCAGCACGCAGTCAAGTGCTCTTGGTTAACACTACTCATCAGCCACTTGTGTAATTGCCATGTGTTGGTCAAGATGATTGCGTAGCATCTTACAGTTGAGCAGCATAAATTTGGAGTTAGCTTTGCTGGAAAGGATGCATCTTCTCTGGTCAGCCTCTCCTCTTCTTTATTTCTGTTACTAATGGAGTATACGTATGGGTGTGTATGTGTGTGTGTGTGTGTATATATACGTATGTGACCCAGGTAAGGTGAGGTTTCTAGCAGTTTGAGTGTCCAGTGGGAAAACTCCTGGTGGTTGATATAGGAGAGGCTCTTCGGGAAGGCAGCCGCTGCAAGGTTTTTTCTGTCTTTCCTTTTCCTTCATCCATATTACTTTAGATGGCTTTTACCCTTCTTCCTCTGTCCCTAATATTCTTGTTACTCTTCTGCTGTACGTGTATCCTTCAGATTCCGTGGCAGCAATACAGCATTATGGGATCCCAGCTGGATTAGATTGCTGGGCCTTATGCTAGCCATTTCATACATATGACAAGAAGAGGTTGTAAGCAGTGCTGCATGCCTTGTCAAAAATTTTAGTTTGGGACTATATAAACAAACAGGTTAAACATTTGATTCTTTAAAATAATAAGCTTGTGTGTTTCCTTCTGCCTCTCTGATCTTTCTCCTTCCTTTCATCTTCTGCCCTCACGTTTCCACTGAAATTCACTTCTACAGTTTCAGTGTAAAAATGAGTCTCCAGACTTTCGGAAAAGACTTGGGGAATTATTAGCCCTGTAGTTGATGCATTTCAGTGTGTTACTGCTATTTGTTTTACACTGGCTTCCAGGAGTCCCGAAGCTCTCCTGGATCGCCCGTCAATTCCAAGCTTGTTGCTACAACCGACATACTGATTCAGTATGAGAATGCGTTCATTTCACAGCATAATTCATGATCTTTTACTGATCCTGAAGCCATCTATGTGCATCAGATTCATGTAAATATTTTGGGGAGAATCCTTTCCATTCTGTAGGCAGCACTGTTTAATCAAGATATCAATAGTTGGTATCAAGTGGCAGGATTAGTCCTTGCTGTAGCCTACAGAGGAGAGGTTGAGTGCCTGAAGGATGTAAACAGTACAGCCAAAACGCCTCTGCTACCTACTTCAGTGTCATTTATAGAATTTTGAGCTATGTGCTAAGGAAGAATAAAGCGAACGTAAATGTATTATTGCTCCTATTATAACACTTCAGTAGGATAAAAAGAGAGAGAAAAACTTCAATAGCTCTGATGATAGCCTGCCAGAGTAAATGTTGGCTCAGAAGCAACTGTGGTAATGTAGCTTTTTCTCTAAATCTGTTTGAGTTAAACGAGAGTGGGGCCAAGCTGAGAAATGAGTTTCTGTGTAGTGCCGTCTCTGCTGCTTCCAGGGCGCTCCAGGTACTGCGATTCCCCCGTCCTCTCCATCCCTTCTCAGGTCACAGCAGAGCTGAGGGTCAGGTCAGAGGATCTATCAAATTTTCCAGCAGCAATAGGGTTCGTATTGCACGTGACACCGGAGGGAAGGAAGGGTATCTGAGTGGGTGAGATTTTGCACTGAAATGTGGAGCTTACTAATAGTGTGGTAAAATAATAATTTTAATTAAAAAAATATATGGTGTGAAGAATGCGGGCTGGCATGGACGTCTGATTCTTTGGTATCTGACATCTGGCTTTACTACTGAATTTGTGGGCATGAGTTCAGCTTTCATCTGGTCTTACAGCTAAGACACTCTCCTGCTTTTAGGACTATATAAATAGAGGAGCTGTTTATAGACGGCTTCTGAAATACATAGGGAAACGACCATTTTTAGAATTTTAATTTGAAACACGTGTAGATGCGAGTTAAAATCTTATTTATTTAGTCTCTTCTGGGATTGGAGGAAGAAGAACGTCTGCAATGAAGACAAAGGGTTCCAGAGCCTGTGGAAAGATGTTCTCGCTGCTGATGGCTGTGGTGATAGCGATTGCTTTACCCTCACCGGGTGGGAGGTTTGCTGCTGCTTTTCAGTTTCCTTTAAACTGGTGGCTGAAGGAGAGATGCTGGACTAGTCTTAAAAAAATTTTTAGTGCTAGTTTTTCTAGGTCACAGGTATTAAGTAGGAGAGGAGGGTATAGTTGAATGGAGAAACTTTCCTCAGGATGCTATCAGGCATGAAGGTAAATGGGAGACAGCTTGATTTTGGGTTAAATATTGTGATTGTTACAGCAAATGCTCTCGTTGTCTATTCAGTTGTACTGAGAAACCAAAAGACACCTGGAAATCAACCAGTTACAAAACCAAGCTTTTGATTAGAAGCAAACAAAAATTGTAGTAGGCCTTCTAAGGATAGACCCGCAGATGTTGCAGGGGCTTGACCTGGTCTTGGCTAGAAACAAAATGTCAACACAAATTCCAAAGATTCCCTTGACCTTGGATCTTTGTGTCCATGTTTGAAAATGATGGCTGTGGTTTCCTGGTATCTAAGAGTAGGAAAGCAGCAGGAACCGCGGGTATTGCGGTGTTCCTGCTCCATTGTAGTTTTAGTGCGCCTTTCTATATTAATCCCACTCAAATTTCAGTTAATTGTGAGGCTAGATCTTCATCTGGTGGAAACTGGCAATTGAATTTTAATGGATCTCTGCTGAGTAAATTCCTCCTCATGGGATTCTTTACTTTCAGTCCTGTATACCAACTAGTATACCCAATGCTGCGACATAATTTAGGGGGGAAGGAGGGGAAAAATGAGAATGGAAAGGGCAGCTGAGAGATATGCGTACCAAAAAAAAATCATAGTGTAGGATCTTTTAAGACGAAGGATACTAAATAGATATAGAAGATGAGATCATTTACCTTAGCATCGCAAAACGTTGCTGTTTAAGAATCAGCCATAGCAGGGAGGATTTGTTGGGGCTGTGCTGTTGTGGTATTGTTTAATTTATATACGCTCCTTCCTAATAAAACGTGTCAGTACCACTGTATGTTAGTTTGGTTTCCTGCCTCTTTTTCTCTTACAGCGTTCTAGTTGGAGACAGGATTACAGTCTTGGGAACCTCTGTTGTGCACATGTCTGTGCACTGCTCACGAAGAAGCAATCACTGTAACTCATAAATATGTGCACTCGTCCTCCAAAGACATATAAAACATATTTGAGCTATAAGGCTGTACAAACATGAAGCAATGCTGATGACGACATGCAAACCACAAGGGGGAAGCTTGACTGGCTCCATCTTTTTAGAACCTGGAAATGTTTGCATAGCCTTGTTGCTCGGCTGTGTTTCTTCCTTGATAGGTAGGTAGGTATCAAAGACTTGAGTGAAACGCTTTCTTCAGCTGTATGTGTTAAATCCGAGCCTGTTGTCCAGCTTTTTAGCTTAAAGTCTGGTTTTCTAGTTCTCTCCACCTTGCTTCTTACAGCTGCAAAAAATGGATTGAGGTAGTGACCCGAGGACCAGCGCACACCATCTGGTTCTCGGTCTGCAGAGGTTCTCCTGTTGGACGGTGTGCAAGAAGAGCTGTGTGTAGCCCAGAAGAGATGCCTGTGTATTATGTAGTGCAGGTCACATGCAGCTTTATAATCAGTGCATTCCTACGGCAGAAGTTGTTTCAGGGAATGTTGGATCGTGCGTGGAGTGAAGCTGGACATGGTTATGGCCAGAAGATATATTGCTGTGCTATAAGACACTGAATGTCTGTCCGTCTGGTTGTTTTTTTTTTTTAAAAAAAACAAATTTCAAATTTATTTTCTTTCCTTTTATGCTACTTCCTCTATCAGATTGGCTTCCTCAGACCACAGGAGACGACAAATTGTTCTAATTTCTTTTATCATTTTTCTTTCTATATGTTTTGCATGTTAAAGCGATTCTGCAATGCTCCAACTGCAAACAGCAATCTTTTTTTTTTTTGTGATGACTGCAGTAAAAATTTGTAGCGTTCCTTTCCCTGCTCTCTGCCTTCTGATAATAATGGAAAAATTGGTTTGCCAAAGCCACGACTTCACATAGGTCCAATTCATCAGGAAATGTTGCGTTAAAATTTTGTAAATTTGAGGTTGTGCATCTTGAGGCTGAAGGGTGTGGTGTGGCTGAGGACTGGCCTGTTTTTTGGACAATATGGCAGGTCGTTGGGGCAGAATCAAATTGGTGTTGTTTCTACAACCAGTCAGAAATGACGTATACGTAGTTGTTAGTATGTTATCAATTAATGTATCATTAAATAGAGGATTTGAGAGCGTATGTTATATTATCTGTGATTTCCTGTGGTAGGGATGCCAAAATCCATGTTGCTTACAGCAGCCAGATGAAGTTAAGGTTGGTCCTTAGACTGTGTCTAAGGTGCAAGCCTCTGTCTCAGAAAAAGAACAACCATTAATATTTCCAAGCAGCTGGAGCTGGGGACCATTGCCTGGCCTTGCAACAGGAGGAATAGAGGCTTTAAGAAAAACGCTACCATGTGCTGTACGGTGAGACACGCTGAGTGTCATGGGTTGGCAAAAATTGTTTACTTGGTTTTGCGTCATGTAAAGGCAGGAGGATTGTGAATTTGGAGTAGCATTTGGTCTGCTTGTCCTTTCCGAGTCTTGCAGGAAAGTGTGACTGCATCTTTAATTTCCCCTGGGCACAACTGCCAGAAATAGCTTGTGTAGCACTCCCGCCCCGGAGCTGCCCCTCTAACCCACTTCCCTGCTCTGCCGGGCTATAGCGAGCGGTGTCTCTGTCTCAGCTTTCCAGAGCAGATGCAGCGGCAGTGATACCTGAACCACGCTATCTTTACCCCTCTTGTCAGTGACTACAAGGCTCTTTGGTTGACGGACTGGGCTGGGCTGGGCTGGACTGTCTAGCTGTGGTGTTTTTCTTTTAATGATGTTTTGCAAAATATTTATTATGTTCTTTTGTCCCTTGTATTTATGAAAGCAGATGACTGCTTACATGCTTCACTTGACGGACCTGATAAATGTCTTCAAATTGGTTGTGGATTCCTTTGGAAGAGGTTTTGCTTTTGAGCTGTGCGCATCATGAGCTGGTAGAGGGTAAAGACGGCTCATTTATTAATTTTTGCTGACTACGTTATATGTGACTTTTCACTTGTTCAAGTGCTGAGAGGGAGAGCAGAGACAAAAAGAGAGTACAAAAAATTGCCAAAACTAGTCAACTGGAGTTGTGGGAAAAGTTATATTGAAGTTTGATGTGTGCATTACTGTTTGGGTTGACTTTCTACTGGCAAAATTGAGAGCTAGCTGCAATGTTTCTTTCTGTGAGACCCGTATCTTAACAAAACTTTTCCTGTTGTCATCTAGCGGTGCTGGGTATCTGTTGCCTTGCTGACAGGACAGTGGATACCATCCCTGCAGGGCTTGTACTTAGAAGGTCTCGGAGCCTGGCAATTCATGGATGTTGCATTTGTAAAGTCAGATTTGGGTAAAAAAAGCTGTGTTACAATGGCTTCACTAACACCCCACTTTGATTTAAAGAAAGAATGTTTAAAAGGAAAATGTGCTTCATTGTAACAGCTGGATTAAAAAAAAAAATATTTGCACGTTGTTCATTCACTGTTTATTTCTTTCCATACAATGAAATGCACCCTAAATTTGAGTGCAAACCTGGCTTGGAGAAAATTTTGTTTGGTGTCATACCCTGTAAATTCAGTCTAGAGAGAGTTCCTTAAGCAAAAAATGGATAGATTTAAGGGACTAAAACCCTATATGCTTTTGAACGGAGGCCTTTTCATCTTAGAATACAAAGAATTAATTCCTCTCAGTGTCTAAAAAGAAGCACAACATTTGCTCTTCTTTCCAACTTGGCAGCTAAATGAAGGTGGTGCAGTCAAAAGGAAGTGGCTACAAAAAGATGAAGCATATTGGTTGTGAATCTGCCAAAGGTGGCCAGCTGTATTGCTATTTTCAGCTAATTCTATGCACTTAGTCAGAGTTTTTGCTTAAATTAAAGACTAAAGGTATATTTAGTGATCATTAGGTTCTCCTCTATAAAAGGTTTTGTTCCATGGTTTTCTAATGGGGGTGGCAGAGAAACAGAAGGTAGCCAGCTAACCATTATTGTGTCTTTTTTCCTATGCTAAAATGTATCTGGTCCCTGTGATCTTTGGAGGTTTTAATTTGTGCTTTGCGATAAATGCCTCTCTTGGTAGAGCCACATCATTCCGATTCTTGACTTTTTCTCTTTGGTGGGATTATTTTTTTAGAGTGAGCCATCAAATACATGTGAAAGGGGAGCACTGTACAAAAGTGAAAGCTACTGATACCAAATGCTTGAGTTAAATACCCTGTAAGCGAACCTTCTAGTCTGGGTATCCCAACTCTGCCTGGAATGAAGGGTACCTGGAGTTAAAAGGCTGCTGGTCAGGCTCCTAGTTTCTCAAGTTTTTGGAAATACACTTTGCAAACCTATTTCTGAGGGAGAAAGAAAAAGGAAACCAAATAAACGTGGTTCTCACCTGGACATGCAAAATTTTAAAGTTTCTCTGCGACTTAGAGGAATTAAAAAAAAAACAAAAAGGGCAACCAAGAAGTGGTGGATTTGGGTTTATAAGAGCAACTAGAAAAGTGTATGTAGAGCTTTTATATATTAAAAAAATCTGTTAAGTCATTAAAAAAAAAATTAGGTAATAGGCATTCCTACAGTCATTCCTGGGTTTTTTTCTCATTTCATGCCTTTATCTTTGTCCCGCTAGAAGATTTAAATTCTGCGAAGGGATACTTTCCCACTGTTCTTAGTTTGGAAAGCACCTTCTAAGTTTTGAGCCCTACAAAATTTTGGGTGTTCTCAACAAAGTGGAGTGCCTTAAAATGCTCTGAAAAAGATCAGTTTTGTGTCACAGGCTAGCAAATTCCTTTTTGCAATGTGAGAAAGGCAGCAGCCACAGCCTGTTGGCATTGGTGGGCGTGACTCATGGCACACCAATCCTGCAGAATTAAGTAACGCATTTTCGGCAGTGCCCTTGCATGGTTCCTGCTGCTCTCCACTGGATGGAGTGTCCTCAGCTTAGCATTGGGGTGCGCTTTTGACTTTGTTGCCACGAGGGCATGTAAAAAAGGAAACTGCCTCCCCCGTGCAGCAGCATAATAAATATCCTGGCAGGTTCTCAGTCCATAAACTCTGTTATAATCTTGCAATTTACGATTATGTTATTATTTGTCAAGAAAACCATGAGCAAGTCTTTTGTAAAGGAATGTGAAACACTAAATAGGGAAATGCAAAAACACCAGTGCATTTCAGGAGGATTTTTGGCGTATTGATCGCCTTGCACCAGAAGGTGAAATGGGTGATCTGTGGTGTGTTTGAAGCGTGACTGAGGGTATTTGCACTCTGCTGATTTATTCTGCAGAGGTGCAGGTTTGGTTAGCGTTGCCTCGGTGCTGCTACGACCTGTTGCAGTATGCTGCCTTCTTAGTAAGTAGTCTGCGGTCCTCAAGGTTGTTCCTGGACTCAGTGGGGCTGGGGAGATGCCCCATGTCTTCTGGGACAGGACTATGGGAATTGTTTGACCTGTCAGTGTTCGTGCACCGGTGCCCAGTGGGGCTGGCATTTGCTGAACTAGCACATCTCTCACACACTCGTTTTTGGTTATGGATACATCCCTTGAGGCTATATAGGATGTGTTTGACAGCCCTACCAGGAGAACGAATGTTGTTGGGATGATATTGGATAAACCTTTGTGGAATAGATGTGCTGAACCAGTTAAAATCAGTGAGTGAAGTGCATGTATATTCATTTTAAGTTACCATTTTATTATATTATGCTAGAACTGAGTGTTAGACAGTTTGGCATTCTCTAATAGTTTGTTAGCAAAGTCTTTTCCTCCCATCAAAAATATCTTTCCAGTTGGATCGCCTTCTGTTTATTTGTTTGCTTTTGTTTTGATCTTGAAAGACAAAATAGTTGTTTGTGCATAACAAAATATCTGGATATAGTTTCTCGAAATGTGTGCTTAGAGGGTAATATATTTGTCTTCCTGAAGTCTTTCCTGGGTTTAAAGCATACTAATAACAAAACTACTCTCAACATGGGCAAGGCAGACTCTGTGGACACGAGGTGGCTCGGGGAAGAATGTGTTTCTGCGAGGCAGCCCTTGAAGCAAATGGCCGAATACGAGAAGATGGGTTTTCTTCCTTTGCTGCAGCAACTGGAACTGAAATTAATTTTAAACAGCTCCCTTGCCTTTCAAATCTGCGATGTGTCTCCGTTTAGAAGATCTTAGAAGATCTGAGAAAGCAAGCTTTAGAAAACAAAAAGCATTGTTCCCAGTAACGAACCATCAATTGGTCCATCATGGTTTTCAGTTGTTTCCGTGATTACGCTTGTGAAAGAGATTAAAATACTTCTCTTTTATTATCAGCAAAGTGAATTCCCCTGCTGCCCACCTCTAACAAGGTGTGCCTGGCATGGCTCTGCCGTGCCTTGTCCTTCACTTTCTGTTCCCCACGTGCTTATTCCTGCTAGGGCTGGTGTGTGGCAAAATTTGTTTGAATTCAGTATCTTTGTGGTGGGTTTAAATTTGCAGATTTCTCACTTCTTCCAGACTCGCTATAGTTATCTGGAGAGCTTAAGAATAATTGCTGCTTCTGTTTTTGTGAATAATTTTTGGAGCATTCTTCACGTTAGTGAAACCACAGAGCATATCAGTGAAACCTTGCTCTGAAATGCAGTTTTATGGGGTTTTTTTTTTTCTTTGGTGTTTTTTTTGTTGTTCTTAATGTGTTTCTGCTGTCTACTCTGTGAAAGCAACTCTGTGGTCAGGAATGCTTATTGTTTCATATTTGGGTCTGTCTTTTGATAGTTTAAACAGTTAGTTTAACAGATAGTTAAAAGGGTTTTTTGTGTTGTTGGACAGTAAGTGAATATGTTTTATCAGTGCCTCACTACACACTTCTTTGCCATCTACCATACCTTTTCTGCACGTGCAAAGCAATTTGAAGACAAAATATGGACCTGTTGTTACTTCTAAAATTATTTTAGTATACTTACTGCCTATGGTGTAAGTTTATTCCCAACCCACTGAACACCCGCTGTGTGTGAAGAGAGGTTATGGTGTAGCATATTGAAACTGAGGGCTGTGGACACCTTGCATCATTTTTGATTAATTAGCGATTGATCCAGGAATCCTGGATTTGAATGACCCAGTTTGAAGAGGCACTGGCTGCGCTTGCTCTGCGTGGAGCTATAAACTCTCCCAGTGACCCAGACCCAAGACGAGGCTCGCCTTAACTGCGTGCAGGCAGGAGAGTAATGACAGCAATTTAAAAACACAGATAGCTCAGTTCGACCCCTTCCCATTTCAAGTTATGAACAAAATTTATGAGCCATTTACGAGACGCAGGAGCCTGCCTGTCCCTATCCCCGCTGGGGTTCGGGGGGGATGGCGTGGAGGATGCCAACGTAGCTCTTGTTGGCAGAGGTGCTGCTCCAGCATCACGTCACTGCCCGGGAGTCTGGCAGTGCCTCCTGTAATTAACAGCACAAGGTCCACATTCTCAGCTTGGGACGGTTTTGAGGAAAGGTTAATGCCACCCAGGCCCGTAAACTTGTTGCTAATGAACTGTTTGCTGTAATATAGCAAGCAGCTTAAGCGCGTGGGTCCGGCAAACAAAGTGCGGTGGAAGGCTTATGTAATTAGCGTTAATGTTTGGTACAAAACACCCCATCGACAGTATCAGCTGACTTATCTCATTATGAGCTATAGCTGTTTCATGAATCTAATAAAACATGAATTTTTAAGACAGGGTAGTGAGAGTAAGAGGAAGGCATGAAATTAGATTAGAGTCTATAAACATAAACTCTGGCTTCCCTGCCCCTGTCCAAAGCAGCATTCAGGCTTCTCTTTTACAGAAAGCATCGGCTTTGTTTTTGAGCAGTAAGAGCCAGAATAATATCATTCTGGGAAAGTCCTTCTATCAGCCCCTTAAAGAAGCGTATTTTTTCAATTTCCTTTACTGAAATCTGGGGCTTCTGACTGAACAGTAGTGAAAGATTTAACCGGGCGATTACTTAGTGTTTTGAAATACTGAGAATCCTGCTCTGAAAGGAGGAGTGTCGGTCCGATCTCCTTTGCTTCCGTAACATGTTTCCGTGATGTACACCAGTGACTCTGTGGCCGCCGTCTCCCTCTTCTTCCTGCCGTGTTGG
>NW_009199433.1:128494-138087 GCF_000690835.1 Fulmarus glacialis | reverse complement strand
GGAATGGTAAGCACTGACTCGCACAGCGGTAAGAGCCAAACCTTCATTTGCAGAAGGATGAGGAAAGTCCAGCAGTCCCAAATTGGGTTGCTCCTGGGGCAGCTGCGGGTTTGGCAGGGTGAGGGGTGGGCTGCAGCATAAAGCTGAGCTGCACGGTGTCATTCAAGCTGGCCGTGAAAGGGGCGACTGTACTGCCCGCTCTGACAGCGGCCGGGCAGAGCTGAGTTGCTTGGGGAACACTTATTGTTAATTTCCTGACTCCAGTGCAATTTAAAATCCCTCTCAAAACAACCCCCTCCCTTTTTTTTTTTTTTTTAAATGGTATTTTTTATTTAGAAAGTAAATAAAACCTCAGGCAGATTAAGGAATGCTGTGCACGCTCCTGGAAGAAATGGAGTAACTTCTGAAATCCGGAGCATGAAATAAAGTCGATGCTAAGACACGGGATTGGTGAGCAGGAGGAAGGGCTTGGGCTGATCCCTTGCGCTCATCAGAGCCTTTAAACAAGGCAAGAATGAACACGCTGTAGAGCTATAGGATGTCTGAGGTTACCTGCTGTGAAAGAGCAGATTAGCATGCTGTGGTATTTTGTTTGAGGTTTTGAAAAATTATCATATCCGGATAGCAAACCCTTGCACAGAAATATACTGCCGATTCTTCATGAGATCGTTTCCTTCATCCTGAGGTGTTTATAAGAAAATCTGGTATCCTCCCCGAGATGGGGTTTACTGAGAACTGTCTTCATTCATAAAGCAAAGAAATTTATGGTATGATTTTTTTTTTAAAGCAACCTCAGAATCTGTAAATCTGTGATGTTTTCACAACAGGAGGATTGACAGATGACTAACTGGATTTCCCCTTCGCATTTTACAGCATTTCATAAATGCTGAATAATTTCCATAGGATGAATTGTTTTCATGCTGCCGAGTAGTTCAAGTGGAAAAATGGCTGGTATCAGTAACTGTACCCAGTACACACAGTGCCTCATAATCTCTTCAGTTATATTTAATATAAATATTGTAGGCCAGTCATCCTCTTGTCAGTCTTGACTGTCCCCTGGGCAGTTCCTTCTGCCATGCAAATACCTGCAAGCACTCTCTTAATCCCCACAACCTCACATGTCCTGGGCACAGAGCTGGAGGCACAAAGCACCCTGTTTATCCTGACCTTACTCCAAGGTGATCCGAGAACGAGCTGTCCCCTTCAAACCCAGGGTGACAGTGTACTTCCTCTTGAGCTGGGATGATGGGTTTAGCTCCTTAACTTCTTACTATGACATAATCTCCTCTTCCTTATTTTAAAAAAAAAAAAAAGTTTTCTGAAATCTATATGGATTTTAGATTATTTTTCAGTTTTGCTCAAGTTCTTTGTTGTCATGTTCTTTAACAAAATGATTCATTGTTTTGCTCAATTCATGATATATCACCTATCTAGAAGTGTCTTGATTGCATTCATAAGCCAACTGAATTGGGCTGACAATGGGAGAGAATTAGTTTTTCATCATCAGCAATGTAGATCCCAGTAACAGATGCATGACGAGTATTTGTGATCCTCACCGGCTGGGGTGTTTTTGTTGTTGTTTCAGCAGCAGTGTTGCAGTGGTGTCATAGTGCTCTGTGTTACATGTGGAGAACGTGCAGAGAAACTTCCATTTTCTCCTCTGCCAGTGCTTGGCTGGGGGGGAATAACAGCCAGAGTTTGCTTGCCGCATTTGGCTGGTAGTTGCTAGATAACTTTTGTAGTCAGTGTTTTTCTCCTGTGGGTGTAGGTAGTCTTAGAGGATGTTGTCAGTCAAAAAGTGCTCCTAGGGAAGGATATCTGTAGTAACTGAAGGTGGAAAACAAATACAAGACGCAGTTGTAGCTGTTCGAGCATCATCTCTGCAGTGTTTTGCGAAGGTAAGGGAAAGATTGTATATGCACATCTATTTGTTTGCTTAAGTACTTACTTGGGTTTTCTGAATGTGTTATTATGAGAAGGTAAAGTATCTAAGTTTTGGGGTTTTTTTTTTTTGTTTTTTTTTTTTTTAATTCAGAAAGCTGATGTTATTGAGTGAAAGTTAAGTAAATTAGTGTGTTTTGGAAAATTTGTTAAGCATCATATGTGCTGTAGAGCCTCCAGGCATTTTAGGAATAAGCTACTTTCCAGGACCTCTGATGACATCCAGATAATACATTATATTGGCCAGAGGTAAAGCTGCCTCTTTTTAATAAACTGTTGCAAATTTCCACTACTCGCCTTGGAGAAAACCTGTCCTTTGGGAAATGGAAATTTATTTGGGACTCATTCCAAGATACGGTTATGTTCAAACCTTTTCTTCAGTCTGGAAAGAAACACAGACAAGAAGAATATAATTTTAATGAGTACAAGATGCCTGCGAAGTGCTGCCCCGAGTTCATCAGTAAATGAACTGTCCCAACCCTGACGGCAGTATTTGGCGTTTTTGGCTCCGTCAAAGGGCCCGGCATGGGGCCAGCAGGAAACAAACCCCACCGGTGGAGGGGTGGTTTTCTGCCGGATGAGTGCGCTGAAGCGGCTGAGGGCAGGAGCCAGGGAGGGTGCACGGGTGAGAGGGAGAGTTTGGCTGCTGTCAGGAAAGATGTGACGATTTGGCATTTTTGCTGTTGCGGAAATGGGTGGCGTGGGTCAGATTAATCAATTGCTTTGGCCTAGGGAGACGTCTGGTGAGACCAGAGCCAGTGGAGAAGAGGAGGTGGGATGGAGAAGGGGAGGTGGGATGTGCAGGGTGCCTCTGGGGCTGGGAGGAAGGGGGGAAGCAAGGGGAGGAGAAGGGTAAGGGCGAGCAGAGGAGCGAACCTCCCCATTTGGCAGCAGGGTGTTGTGGCTCGAGGAGCTTCATCGTGGGGCTTTTACCAGGCCTGAAGTCTGTGGTATGGCTCGTCAGGTCCATTCGTTTGAGGGTGCTCACTAGACCTGATGACCAGCCCATTGCTGTGCCCTTGCATGCCAGCTCTTCCCGAAATCCCTGCTGCATCCTGCAGCCCGGCAGGCAGGAGGGGGAAGGATGCCATGGGAGGACTAGCCATTTCCAGTTGTCAGCAAGAAAGGGTAAGCAGATTGAGGGCGGGGGGGGGGGAAGTAGAGCAAATTTTTTGTTGTCGCCTGCTTGCATTAATGAGAGGAGTTGTGAGGCGCCTGTGTACGAGTTTAGATTTTGCTAAGCCAACTGATCTGTAAAAAGCAGAGAGTAAATCCATTTTCCCCCCACTACTTTAGTAATTGGCAGAAGGCAGAAAGTCATTGTTGACTGAGAATAAACAGATTTCAGGCATTCCTAGACTGAGAAACCTGCTTAGCTTTCTAAAATCGGTCTCCCTGGTGCTCTGCTAAAAGCTTAATTGGCTGACATTTTGTATGTGAGAGATTTACTCTGCTGGCCTAAATTGAGTTATTTTGTGTAAATGTTTTTGTGGGGTTTATAAAATATTCTCCTCAGAACATACATGTGTGTGTAAACTCTGGACTGTTTCTTTTGAAAGAGTAATAACGAGTACTAGATGTTGTGGCTTTGGCATACAGAGGATAATTTAACGTGGAATTCAGTTTACACTTTTAGTTAACCTTGTGAGGGATTTTGTTGGTTAAAAACTAAATATCTGCTTTTTTTTTTGCTGCAAAAACAGCTGCTAAGATACAGTCTTCCTGTAATTACGAAAAAGGATGGCTGCGCTGGTCGTGCCAAATATTGGGGTTGGATAGTCTCTCTTCTTAAGGATGCCTTTGTAAGCTGCATAAGCACGGGGGCATCGCCGTAACAGGTACAACACAAGGCTTTGGGAGCACTTGGCTCCTTTACGAGTTGCCAGGTCTCATTAGGAAGGAGTTAATGT
The DNA here is from genome assembly GCF_000690835.1 of Fulmarus glacialis. NCBI lineage: Eukaryota > Metazoa > Chordata > Aves > Procellariiformes > Procellariidae > Fulmarus > Fulmarus glacialis. The sequence goes on along the minus strand of NW_009199433.1, from coordinate 134,236 downwards.
TGTTGCAAGCCGCTCTTGCTGCATGCTTTGACAGTGACCGGACCGTCTCCTCCTCTCTTCCTTGCAGTGCTCGAAAGTCATCTCGCACACTTCCTCACTCTGTTTTTAGTACGTTGTAATTAGTATTTTCATTCAAGCTTTAAAATTCTTGGAGATTTGCCTAGGAAAGGGCTGTGCACTTTTAACCCAACTGCAGAAAAGGGATCTGCATCGTATTAACCGTGAAATTTGCAGGTCAGCTTTGGAATTTCAATATTTGGTGTTTATAACTTGCTGCCTGGTTTGGGCTCTTTTGTTTCGCATTAATTTCCACCTCTTGTGTTCCCAAATGTGACTGTTCCCCCCCCCCCCCCGTTGGATTCCAGCGCTTACTCCATCCAAATAGATGAACTTTCTTGGCAGGGATGAGCAGAGCTGCAGAGTCACTACTTGGGGCTGTGCTGGTGATCTGGAAGAGTTTTAAACATTAAAGCTTCTTTACTTTCGGATTTGACAAGGGCTCCCCTTGGACCTTTTTTTTGCATGGCGTTAGTACGGTAGACGTCTAGTATGCTAAAGCCCCCCCCTAAGCTGTAGGTGTCCAGCAGTCCAGGCTGATGCACTGAGGACGGAGAAGCCTAATTTCTTGGGGAAACGGGGCACCTATGGAGGCTTTGTCTGCGTCATCCTGCTCCGAATAGCTTTTGAACTTGTCTTCCAGTTCCTAATAAGAGTCCTTCGAATAATTCACCATTTCTCTGTTTTTTCTGATGGAAGTGAGCTGGAGAGATCCCAAACTGGTGGCTCCGCGAGCAGAAAGGCAGGCAAAGCCTCAGTAGCTGTCTCCGTGTTGGGATGTGCCTGTCCCTCCTGCCCGGCGGCCAGGAGACCTGGCAGGGATGGAGGGAGGCAGCATTGCTGCAGCCAGAGGAGCAGAAGAGCTTTCGGAGCACAGGCTGTGCAGCCAGGGGAGAGCCCCCCTCCTCTCGCCCAGCAGCCCCAGCTCATGCCACCCTTTCTGTACCCCCTGTTAAACTTCGACCCGGACTTTATTCAGATGTGGTAGTCGGTGGGATTGAAAATGTACAGCGTGGTTGCAATGCCGGTTTTTTTACGTAAGATTAAGACTATTTTAGGAAAATGCTAATGTCTCGGAAATTGTCGAAGGTGCCAGCTGTGTAAAAGAGGGCTGGCTGAGTCAGAGGGGCTGGGCTGCGATGCAGCTCCAGGGGAAGGAGGGCTGGCTGGAGGAAGGGCTCTGGTCTTGCTCCTGACGGGCTGTTACGCATCGCTGGCGAGAGGAAAGGAAGAGCTTCGGCTGAAGGTTGTTCCACTGCGAATTGTTGTTGTGTGTGTATTAAGAAGGTGGCTACAACAGGCGCATTTTGTAAACATTTAATGGGGGGCAGTTCATGCTCTCCGCGTGTCGGTCTGTGCCCTAGCAGGGTATGCAGATCTCCCATGCCTTCAGCCACTTCTCCGCCTCAGAGTAATGCAGCCTGTCCCATCGGCCTGGTTGTGCCAGGGAATGCTTCGGCGTTGCAACGTGCAGGAAAAAAGTAATTCCGAGCACAGTCCTTCCCTGTCTGCCAGGGGAGCACCAGGAGAACCTCCGGGGATTTTTGTGGGGCGCTGGTTTTCCTGCTTTGTTGTAAAAGGGTCCTGGCTGCTTACACTGCATGGCAGCCACTTCTGGAGTAGGAGCTCGCGAACATTGTGATCCTGCCACCTGGTAGCTCAGATCGGGAAATAAAACATGTGCCTAAAGCAGTTCAGTCTTCTGGGGTAAATGCTGTATTATTAACTGCAAAGGGTTAGTAATTGGAACTGCAGATGGAAATGAGATAAAGAAAATCCATATACTAAAGATGTTGACTAGAATATGGAATACACTTTTTGAAATGAAATGATATGGTCTGAGCAAGACTGGTGCCTTGCTTCTGCCTAAAGGGGCAAGTCCTGCTCCCTCCTCCTTCCTCATCAGCTTCCAGTTGCAGGCTTCTGCTCTGCCCCTTGTATCGGCTCAGCCCTTCATCTGTTTGCACAGTAAACATGATCAGTTTGCTGATTTGCTAGAAACCTAATCCAAAAAATAGCGAAGAGGGAGGAGTGGGGATGGGAGTCGGGCAGGCCTGCGAGCGGAGCGAGCTTGCTCAATTACATTGTCTAACCACTCCCTTGGACAAACACGGTCTCTCTGACTGCCATAAATCATTCCTCGGCGTTTCGTTTGAAAGGCGGCAGAGCCCTCCTGAGAAGCAGTGGGCACGCCGGCTGACTCACGGCGGGGAATGCCAAAGCGAAACCTCCGCCTTCCTGTGACGCTGATGCGCGGCTGTGTGTGCAGACGTGATTTTACCCGATTTTCCTTTCCAGCCCCTTTCCATGAGCCATGGCTGCGTTGCAGCTTCAGGGACTGGGCATCATATCTAGCATCCTGGATGAGCCAGAGGAGTGAAGGCGAAAGCTGGGGCTTCTGTCCCTATTGGTAATTGCTCTGTAGATGTTACAAAGGTGAGAAGTATATAGTAGAGAATAGAAGAACATGATTTAGTAGAGAATGTAATTTATTACAGAATTTTTCCTGTTAAAACTGGAGTGCTTTATATTACGGAAAGAATGCCTGGCCAAAGTCTGAGGGATAACGTAGGTTCACCCTGTAAAAAATACCAACGTTTCCTGTTGTTTCCTAGAAGATTTTTTGACAAGGGTTATGTTCGGTGACAGCAAATAGGAGTAGACAGGGTCGTCCATTGAGCTGATCTGTTGTAAGCCTGAGAAAGCGCTGTTGAGTCTTTGACAGCCTCTCCATGTCAAGAATTGGTTGACCTAAGTGTAGACTAGGGAAGAGGCTGAGGGAAAGCTGCAGGACTGACCTAACCGGTTGCAAATGTGGTATTACTGTAGTTGTTGTAAGGGCTTCCTTTGTATCCAGAAAGTACAGCTTGTGTCAGTACGTTTTGATAACACGCTGCTTGAGAAAATGAGTGAACTGGGATTTTGCCAACGTGAGCAGGCTCATTTTGTTGATAAGCTCCTGGAAGCAGTAACTGCATGAAAAAGAGAAAAAAAGGAAGAATTAATAGAAAAGAAGAAAGTTTTACTCCATTCACATGATGTTGAGGAACTTCTAGAAATTTTATTCCGCAATTCCGTTTTTTCGTTACTTTACAAAGATTGCGTTTATTTTGCAACCCGGTATAAACCCACTGTAAGTGCTTTGGTGCCCATTTTACAGGAGGCAGAACCACTGGCCAGGCAGCCCGAGATCAGTATTCTCAGCAGGGACATTGCTCGTTGGGGAGGGTCGGCAATAGTGGATGGATATTGCAGAATAATTCAGATGAGCCTGAGTGTGTGGGTCGAGGCGCCCGCGCTTTGGTGCTGAGGGCCAAGCAGGAGTGGACTTTGCCTGACAAGATGTATGGAGACAGCAGTTCACTCCAGCTACCAGCTGTCTTGGAGGGCTTTTTGGCTAATGTTGTGCCGTGTTGTGAATGTGGTCACATAATAGGCCAAGCTGGGGCGTGCATGGGAAAGGTGGGTGCCAGGAACAGGCTCCCAAGCAAATTCCCTGGCCTGCAGCCTGCTCCTGGCCCTTTGCAAGAGATACCCTGGGGCAAGAGAGTAGCCAAAAAGTGGGAGATGTGAGTTATTCTGGCAGCGTGACCCTCCCTTGGCTGGCTGGTACCCCAAGGGATCTGTGAATAGGTGGGTTCTTATTCTGGTACCTGTTGTTGTGTGCTGCAAGCAAAGCTCATGTGATTTATGTGCCACCTGAGTCTGATGCTTCCAGCACATCCACACGTGTAGGTTTGGTGGGGTGGGTGGGCAGGGTGAGCTGTGTGGCCTCCCCCATCACCAGAGTAAGGTCTCGTAGCCTGCCAGCAGGAGAATTGGGTGGAGGTGAGGATTAGCTGGGGACTTCTTTTTTGGTGTAGAGCTTTGGACGGAATGGTTTCTGCCTGCTCTCCCCTCAAAGTGTTTAATACTTTGTACTTTTGCAATGTCTGCCATGAAAAGATCTTCAAGGATTTTGCAGACATTAATTCCTCTTCCTACAAATCTTGTCAGGCAGGAGGGAGTATGACTGTGCTTCTGTAAATAGGGAGTCCAGTGTACACAGCGACTTGCCGGGAGTCACATGCAAACAAGGCAAGAACTTTCCCCGGACCTGCTCCTTGCTGTTGGGTTTTTACTACAGGACCTTCTCCTCCAGCGGTGCCTCTTGGCTGTCCCACTTACTTACACCGGCAGAGTCCTCTTCTGTGGAGTTGGAGTCGGGCAGAGCCAGCTGGCTGGCTGTGCAAAGCTAGGGTGCGTAGTTTTTGAAATATAAGGTGTTTTCCTTCCTTGCGCAGTTGGCAAGCCATGTTGCAAGTAGCAAATCTGTCATGGCAGCCTTGCTATCCCCACCCTCTTCAGCGTATTCAAAAAGGGGCTGGGATGGAGGACACTTGGAGGAAATACATTCTGCTCTCTCAACGCCTTGTATTAATCATAAGCGGCGATGTCACGATAGCTAACAAATTAGATGCATCCTCCTTCTACTTCCTCCGTAGTTCCTGGAATAGACTCTGAATGGTGTCTTGTCTCAAACCGCGGTAAATCAGCCCCGAACAAAGGCTTTATGAACAGGACTACCCACAGATGTCATGGGAAGAAACGAAAAATTGCAAGGCTTTACTTTTGTGCTATTGTCGCAGAACTACTTCTTTTTCTCTTTTCTTCGTAAATGATTCAAAGCTCTAAGGAGGGTAACATCCTCTTTCTAAAACCTGCTGTCAAAACAGAAAGGAAATGTGCAATGCAAACAAAAACCCAAATTCTGTTTAGGTAACAATGACCTGTCTAAGTTGTCCACGGTGTGTGGTCCACGGAGCTAAAGTAGCTTCTGTTTAATTTATAATACGCACATGCTCTGCAGAGTGCATCAGGAAAAAGGAGGAGGGGGAAAAAAAAAAAGAAAGAAAAAAAAACCCTTGTGGAAGAGGGGGGATTAGAAGCAAACTGACAGACTGTTTATTACGCAGCGTATAACTTACCAAATGGCTTCATTTTTCTTAGTGGTCCAGACTTGTCACTTCCATTTGGCAAACTTCAATGCTGCAAAGTCTGAAAGCAGCTATTATTGGCTTCTGCCCGAACTATGCTCAGCTCATATAAATTTGGTGTCTGATCTTTTATATTGAGATTAATAAATATTTATTTAAGCAGACCAAAGATCGCCAGGCCTTTCCTACAAAATGGGAATTTGAACGCGGTGCAAAATTTTCAGGTAGGCATGTGATTGCTTAAATATGTATAATTTAGCTTCACACATTTATACCTTTTTTTTTTTTTTTGCTCAGTACCTCTCTGTTCTGTGGTGCTATATGTAAAATACGTAGCCAAACATATAGGCAGGGACTGTTATTAAATAATTGTGTTAAGAATGTGCAAAATTGTTCTCTTCCACGTTAAACCATCCAAACAAGGTAACTCTTCTTCAGCACAGCATGTGGCTTTTTCTTAGGTAGGACCATCACTCCGGGTATATTAGATATATTAAGACCTCTCTGTTCTGTGGTGCTATATGTAAAATACGTAGCCAAACATATAGGCAGGGACTGTTATTAAATAATTGTGTTAAGAATGTGCAAAATTGTTCTCTTCCACGTTAAACCATCCAAACAAGGTAACTCTTCTTCAGCACAGCATGTGGCTTTTTCTTAGGTAGGACCATCACTCCGGGTATATTAGATATATTAAGAGTTTATATTG